>NC_058058.1:22150674-22373174 GCF_020085105.1 Siniperca chuatsi | reverse complement strand
CCTTCTCTCCGGACTTGCATCACATCATAAGCCTAGTGGGCTATCGAACAGGTATGGCTGGACATGACTGCCCCGTGGAGACAGGACCAAAGATGAGGAAGAAGGGCCAAGCCTCATGTGCATGTGGCCATTATTATGTGGTTGTAGATTAATATTCTTCAAGTTCATTTTTGAACATTCCACTGTTTTGAGAAAAAAATAGATCTGCTGTCGTTTTGGTGTTTTATGCTGCAGAAGTTTGTGTAGAAATATACAATCTATATATAGACTGTTGGGCCGCAACAGTCCCCTGAACTCTCTGTGCTGCAGCAGTCACACAATCCTCCTGCGGAGCTGCAGCTGCTTCCTGAACTCTATGGGCTGCAGATCACTCCTGCCTCTGCTGGATTGCAGCAGCCTGCTCCGGTTGGGCTGCAACCTCCTGAACTCTCTGTGCTGCAGCAGTCACATGATTCCCCTGAGCTGCAGCACACTCCTACCACTGCTGGATTGCAGCAGCAATCTCCTGATCCACCTGTGCAGCATTCTCCTGGTTCCGTGGCATCACTCGTTCCACTGCCCATCTCTCTGTCGCCTGCCTCATGTCCTGCTGCCCGTTGCCCGATCTTGTTCTCCCTCACCTAAGTGTATTTAGTCAGAGTTTTTCCTTTGTTCAGTGTCAGATCGTCATTGTATCTTTGCCAGCACCCTGGTTTCTTGTACCTTGCCTGTCTGTGAATTTTGGGTTTTGCCTGCTTACCGATAGACTTGTTTTTTCTGTCTTCGATTGCTTACCTGCTGAGAGTTGCTTTTGCATGCCAATTCAGTGTAAGCCTTGTTTTGTTATTAACATCATCAAACTGCACCTGCTTGACCTCCATAGTCTGCATTTGGGTCCTTCTCCTGCTTTCCTGCTTGATACACCATAACAGCAGCAAAGGCCTGCTGATACCAGATACCTGTTGCAATAGTCGAGTCTGGAGGAGATAAAAGCATGGATGACCTTTTTCTAGATCTGCAGAGGAAAGGAATGGCCTGATTTTGGTTAAATGTCTCAGTTGGATAAAGCAGGACTGCACCACTTTAGTCATCTGGGGCCGTATTACAGAAACTTCTTAACTTGCAGATCCTATTTTAATTGTCTGGTAATTAGGGTTAGGACCAGGAAGTCAATGTTCCTATCCTAACTTAAGATGTGTGTATCACACAGGCATCCTAACTTCCCAAAATCTTAAACTCTCCTAACTTTACGATAACCATTAAGTTGTCCTAACTTTCACTTTTCCACCAGGTAGTGTTTGCTAACTTGTTTAATCTGGATGGCTGCTCTTTTATTGCTTTTACACAACCAACGAAATGTCAACAGGCAGAACTTGTTCACTGAGAGGCTTATGGCAGACCGTAATGATGTGCTGGATACGGCGGAGACTGTCTGCTATCATAGCCCAGTCTTTCTTTTATCTCCTGACTTAACGTTGTTGTAAATTTCCCAAAAACATCTTTGGAAGTGCCTGTCGTTTTTGCTCCATTTTTTTATTCTTTTTTGCATGTTTCAATGACGAAAAACCAACGGTTACAAAGTTGTTTTGCTTGGCGAGATGAGAAAAGTAGCATCGGTTGATAGGTAACAGACATAAATTGATAAACAATGTTGGATTGAGTATTAAGGATTTCCTAACCTCAGATAAGAGGGTGAAGTAAGATAGGATTCCTAAATTAGTTAGTTAACGATTTGCTTCTGTAATACCGAATTGGGAAAAAATACCATCTTAGACTCTTCCTATCTTAATTTAAGACTTAAGATAGGTAGTTTCTGTAATACAGCCCCTGAGCATCAAAAGACAACTGAGTCACAAAGTACACATAGGTTATGGGCCTCTTCTTTAACATTATTAGATAAGTTACCCAGACTGGAGGAGAGGTTGTTAATGCTGCTAGTGCTGGGGCCAGAAGGGGTAATTATAACTATTTCTGTTTTGGAGTCTTTCAACTGCAGGACATTTTTGGAGATCCAATTCTTAATTTCAGTGAGGCAGGACATAATATAGGATACATTGGTTGTACTGGGCTTTATCGTGACATACAGTTGCGTATCATCCGAAGCAGTAGAAAATCGATATTATGTCCAATAGAATGTCATGTAACATAATGTGAGTAACTCACTTTATCTTCTGAAACTGTCCTATCACTATTTGTAACACAAACTCACTTGTTATTATTTGAAACATTTATAATATTTGAGGCAAGGTTAAGGCAATTTCATTGACGTAGAGCATTTCATTACAGGTACATTCAATGTGTTAACGCATACGGAAGAATACAATAAATAAAATAGAATAATAACAATAGAAATTGCACCAAAAACTACAACACTAAAAAATGAGTCTTGTGTTGCAGGTCACAGGCATGCGACCATGCAAACAGTTATTCTGATAAAAAAAGGTTAAATGAGCAGACAGGACAACGTTAGGCTGCATTGACTCGTAGAAGAAATTTATTTGTATTTTCATACTTGAGACAGTCAAACAGTTACCTTTTTTCAACAAAATACAACAAACAAACCGTATGCAATTTCAGGTTTTTACAGGTATTAAGAAGTGTAAATGTGTGAAATAATCATACATATTTAAGTGAATTCAGCATGTAAGTGATTAATTTAATGTGCAATGTAATTCTAGGTATTGGAGCTCTTGAATTTTCAGCCCAAACAAGTAAGGAGCAGACACACACAAAGTAAGAGAACACCATCAATCAATCAAACGTTATTTCTATAGCACCTTCCAACAACCGAAACTGAACCAAAGTGCTGTACAACATTAAAACCAAGATAAAAATAAATAATAATAATGATAATAACAAATAATAATAAAAGTACAAATAGGTCAGCAGAGCACATTACAACATTCATTACATTAATTAAATACATGCCACTAACCTGATTAAAAAAAAGTAAGACATTAACAAAAATGTGACCACAAATTGTGTGCGTCACAATTAAGGGAGAAACCTAGAGTGGGTGTTGAAATAGCTTGACATATTATCAGTGAATACATTAGTTTTTAGTTTTACATTTTGAAATGTAGGCTTATCTAACATGGTTTATACGTTATTATATATTAGTTTTTGCTCTTGTCAAAAGAAAATTTCCCCAGATACCATGTCACATCAGTTAAATATATTTAATGAGGTACAGCATACTTTACCCTTACCCCAACCTTTTTTATTCCATGTAAACAATTTATATTTAATAGTACATTCAAGAAGAAAATAGCATTTTGGCACAGATTTTAATCCATAATAAAAAATATTTTACTTTTACTTATGCAAAAACACAAACCTCAAGTGTCTGTCTGAACCCTCACTATCATATCAATGCACCCAGGAATAGAAGTACTAAGCAAATCAAAATATAATACACTATAATACAGGTAAGATTAATTAAGTACAAAGTGGATATGAGTATAAATGCTAAATAAGTGTAAAGATGTTCTAAAGTAAACTTTTGATTTACAGATGTTATTAGGCCAATCTTTCACCAGACATGTAAAAATGTCATCACATTAAAACTGTTCTGGAAACAATAGATGGTCTGTGCATTGTAACATTCTGCCATGTTCAAATTTTAGAACTTAAATAGCCAGCAAAATATTTTTTGCTAGTCAGAAGTGATTATTCTTATTGTCTTTGTGTGAGTATGTGTGTGCATCCTACACAATCATTTCTTCTTTTTTTCAGCCCTGAGTAACTCTGTAGTTTTTGTTGTGTATTGCATTGCTACTGTGGACATCTACATCACAAAATGACAATAAATAAAAAACATAAACAAAGAAAAATAGGTACAGCAGCTAGAACTGCTGTTATCCTACATTTTCTTGGATGTGATTCATTTTCACTTTATAGATAATCTCACTGAATCAGTTTGAGTAGTTTAAACACCCTCAACAGGATCAAAAACAGTAAGTTTAAATGCTGAGAGAAAGATCACCAACCTGTATAAAACTTGATCTTTTGTTGCTCAGCTACCTTCTGGATAATTCTATACTCATCAGTTCCAGGATGTGGTCCAGTTTTTAAATTGCTGTCTTTGAGTTTTTCCCAGTAATGACTCCAGTTTCTATATTTGTCTGCTCCGAAACCAAACACATGGACCTAGGTAGACGAAAATGAAACGCCCCTAATTAATATTAAGCCATACTAACTACATGAAGTGATGGTCAATTCTGACAGAAATGCTAAAAACTAAATAAATTTCATCCCGTGTGAAATTGAAGTTTTTGTTGGGGAGGTGGAAAAAAGAAATTAGATGTTGTTTGGTGGACACAGTGCGGGCATTACAAATGCTAAAAAGGCTTTAGAGTTGAAGCATCTGGCGGATTCAGTGAATGCTGCTGGCTCAGAAGGTCGGACCCTCCGAAATAAAAAAGAAGTGGTCCGACATAAAAGTATAATCCAAAAGGCACATAGACTTACAAAGACAGACAGTGTTTGTGACATGGGTGGAGGAAAGGGGACATCGGCGCTCGACCCCCTTGATGAGTGACTTGTAGGAATAATATGAGAATTCCTCCTGAGCGTTTTGCAAAAACAGATATCTCCTTATGTATTATCCTTTTTTTTTTCCTTTTTTTTTTTTTACTGTGCTCTTCAGGGAATATGTTTTTTATAAATCCCAAAGTTTGCTAAGTCAGTGGCGTATGCTGCCTTTTGTGTGTACGCAATGTTCATAAATAAGGCCCCAGAAAACACTCATATACGTAGGTTATTTTTGAAGGCTATGACAAACACATTTTCTCATTTACTTTGGAGGACCTATTAGTAACATAGTAAAAGCTGCTTAAAAGCTTGCTAAATGACACAAGATTACTTGGTTTTACCATCAGTCATCAATTATTTGCATCCACTTGTCAATAATAAGTGTGTTACAGCAACGCAGGTGACATTCACAAGGAACACTCCAATTTAACAATTAACTTACCTCGTCACAAATATGCAGGGCAAGAACAAATGCCATAAAGCCAGTGGATGGATACTTGCCCTTCTTTTCCAGCCACACTTCATGAACATACCTCATGAAAGCTGGATTGATCAGCATCACCTGTTATTAATCAGAATTATCCTTTAAACTTATTTGTATGATCCTTTGCAGCCAATAAAGTCTGTTGTTGAATGCTTTCAAAATATTACTCACCAAATCCTTGTTAGCTTTGATTTTGGATTTTACTGGCCCATATGACCTGTTGAAAATACCATGAAATGTCAAACTTAACATCAAAGCAAACTACTTTGTATGTTTGTGTCAATAAAATGATATACTAGGCATTCCATTCTATTTACAGTAAATTCCTGTTAAACATTGGTTTTATACTGTACAAACAATAAGATCATGCGGTAACAGCTTACAGAAACATAATTTTAACAGTCATTACTTTATATAAACATTATTTGACAGTAATTACAAGCAACTCTCCAATACGTCTACAGGCTTTTCAGAATCAGAAATACTTTATTGATCCCCGAGGGGAAACTCTTTTGTTACAGCTGCTCACTATCACGTCAGTGCACACAGGAATAGAAGTACTAAGCAAATCAAAATATAATACACTATAATACAGTTGAGATAAATTAAGTACAAAGGTATAATACAATGTAATAATATAAGTAGTAAGTAAAAGTGCAATAATGACTACTGTCAAGTGTAGCAGATTAACCAGATTATTAGGAGGTGGATATTGCACAGCAGTAATATCAGTATGAATAAATATCAATAAATAGGCAATATTAAACAGAAAACAAACAGAGAATATTGCACAATTATTTCAAGTATTGATGTTACAGGGAGGAGTTAAAGAGTTAGATGGCCACAGGCAGGAATGACTTCCTGTGGCGCTCTGTGGTGCTTTTTGGGGGGATAAGTCTTTCGCTGAAGGTACTCCTTTGTTTGACCAGCACCTCATGGAGTGGGTGGGAGACATTGTCCAAGATGGCACAGTTGAAACCAGATATTTACATACACTTAAGAAAAAAAAAAAAAAACTTTTTTTTTCTTTACTGTCATACGTTAGATCAGAGTAAACTTTTTCTGTTTTAGATCAATAATTATTAACATATTTTTTACATTTGTTAAATGTCAGAATAGAGCGAGGGAGAATTTTTATGTTGTTTTTTTTATCTGAATAATAGACAGATTAATCAATAATGAAAACAATCGTTAGTTGCAGCCCTACATAAAATAACGCAAGCTTTCAGTTGACATTATGGTGCAGCATTGTCCGACACTAACAGTTGTAAGCTGTCTTGATGCAGCATAAAAAACCAACAATCCAACATCCAACAAAACATCCCTTTTATTTATCAATATTATGGTCTAACAATACAACAGGCTTGCAGTTTTCAAATGTTTTGTAACAGCATAATGGTCTAACTCTTTTAAAACACACTTGCCGCTGTCAACATTTATTTTAGCATTGTGGGGGAAAAAAACTTGACATGTAAACATTTTAACAAACATGTCAACTCATGTTGCAGCATTCTGTTAAAGTAGTGTTTGTTGTTTTTAACAATTCGATTATATAATTGAATTTAGAATATTTGTTGACAGCTCTAACTGACTGACAACTTAAAAACAGACATTCGATTGTGAAAATTGATATATGATTGAAGGAAAAAAGCAGCACTGTGTGCACGGCTGTCTATCTCGCAAGTTCTCGCCCGGGCCTTTGCAATGAATGCAATGCATGATGGACAGGAGTCACACAACGTCACTTTCAATGATTGAAGAGTTAACAACCCAACCCTCGGCTGAAGAGAGAGTTATTTGCACTCCGAGCAATCTAAAAATGCCCCTTTGGAAATACTTTGGACTTTTGATCTGCCAGGCATCAGAGCAGCAGGCAGCTGTGTCTGCTGTTGTCTTCGAGAAAAATAATAGAGAATGGAGCTGTCAACATCTGACAAACGCTATGTACGCATTGCCATCACAACCAGGCCAAGCGGCTGTAAAGAAAACCTCATCACCCTGCGGCCCGCTGAGTGGAAGAGGAACGGAGACGGCCAACTTGAGCCAAGTCACCACCAAATCAGCTATGCCCGAAATGGAGCTCTGGGGAGGTCCACACGAGGCAGAGGAACCCATCAGCTAACCAAGATGCTAGTGACCCTACTTGACTTTAGCCTTGTTTCTGTCACTCACCTGTTAACCAAATTTCTATCTATAAGGCCTAGGGGAAATAACTTACAAAATGGAATAGTACACGTGCAACATAGGAAATTCCATGACAATAGATATGATATCTCAATTACTTCAGGTGATTAATAATTCCTAATACTAATCTCCCTTGACTTTCCAAAACTTCTCAGTTGCTGAACAGTGCCAAGTTTATTTCACTGGTAACTATTAAAGTTTGTCCACATAGTGGTTTCCTGTGTTTACACTAGTTAAGACTGCTTGACAAAATAATCATTCACTGCATCATCTGGTGTCAAATGGTCATTCATTCATTTATTAATTATTCATTGCTGTGTTCATTTCATTTATTCAAGGCATCCTTTAATTTGTGTGTTTAGTAGTTATTAGTTGTGTTTGTGTAGTCATTAGTTTATTGTGTATGTAGCCTAGTTAGTAGTTAAATAAACAAACATTTCTAAAACTTTGCTTATTGTGTGTTTGTGTGCATGAAATTTTCCGGTCACTGTACACTAAATTGATTATTAATTTATTTATTTATTACATTATAAATGACTATCAAGATTTTCTCTTTATAAAAGTAGTGGTGCCCCGTTTTAAAATTAATTTAACTTAAGTTAGATTGTGTATTTAATATGAATGTTGATTTTATTCTGATAGCTGAAAGTGAGTGTAAATCTGCTCCTTCAGCTTACTAAAATTAAGGTAATTCGATATGGTCAGTTTAATGCAGTTAAGCCTTTAATTTGCAACAAGAATATGCAAGATGGTCTGACAATCCAAAGTCCTTACAGTTGTTTTTGGTGCAGCTTGGTGGCAAAATGCCACATGCTCTCTGAACTTAACATCCTATCACTTGTCACTTAATAGTACCTCTAGACTACCACTTTTCACTTATGGTAGTAGTTTTCCAAAAATTTGCCAAATAATAATAAAATATAATTTTGCCTATTCCACTGAATAGAAACATAGAACGTCTTGTATCACAAACACAAGATACAATCATTCTCAATATGAAAATACTACAAAAATAAGGTACAGGTGAAAAGAACTGTCCTTCCAACTCAGAAAACGACCACCAAAGGGGGGGTAAGGGGATAGGGTTAGGGAGGCACAATGCAAAAACCACAAACCCAGGTGGCCCACAACCAAAGATCCAATCTCTGCAGCTCCAGAGGCAGAAATACCTGCTGAAAGCGACAGACGGAGAGAGGAGAGAAACGAGAAAGCACAGAACTACGGCAGAGAGAAGATGTCGAGTTAGTAACATGCAGTAATGGGATAAAAATGCTTACAGATGGAGAGGGAGAGAAGGAGAGAGGAAAGAGGTGCATCACGGGAAGTCTCCCGGCAGTCTAGGCCTATAGCAGCATAACTAAGGGATGGTTCAGGACTCACTCGAGCCAGCCCTAATTATAAGCTTTATCAAAGAGGAAAGTCTTTCGCCTACTCTTAAATGTAGAGATGGTGTCTGTCTCCCAAACCCAAACTGGGACCTGATTCCACAGGAGAGGAGCTTGATAACTGAAGGCTCTGGCTCCTATTCTACTTTTGGAGACTCTAGGAACCACAAGTAACTCTGCATCCTGGGAGCGCAGTGTTCTAGTTGGATAATATGGTATTATGAGATCCTTAAAATATGGTGGTGCCTGACCATTAAGTGCTTTGTAGGTGAGGAGAAGGATTTTAAATTCTATTCTAAATTTTACAGGGAGCCAGTGCAGAGAAGCTAGTATTGGAGAGATATGATCTCTTTTCCTAGTTTTTGTCAGTACACTTGCCACAGCATTCTGGATCAACTGGAGAGTCTTAAGGGACTTATTCGGGGAAGGAATTGCAGTAGTCCAACCTAGAAGTAACAAATGCATGCACTCATTTTTCATCATCACTAGTGGGCATCAGATTGTGGCCACTAAAGGCAAAGCAGGTTTACAAAAGTAGGTTTGCTTTCCAAAATTTCAACATGTACTAACTGAGATGCAGGGCAGTGACAGTAAGACGATGTTTCTTAATATTTACACAGGGTGGAACACTTGGGCGTTATAGCTGGGTACAAAACTACACAGGACTGGTAGCACACTGTGACTGTATCTCAGGCTCTATTCTTACACAGGCTAAAATGCAGGGCAGAGACAACCAAGAACAAAACTCAATGTTTCAAAGGGCCGGTGGCATGCTGTATCTTAATAAATAGGAGGAGCACTTAAATTAACAACTGACGGCTTGACTAAATGGCATTGAGTATGCGGTATTCAAACGCTGAACCAAATTCTCACAATTCCTACAGAGTAGGTTCAACTTGAATGGCTAGCAGCAATAGCAGTTCTTAATGTAACACTATGAGGGCTTAAAGTGGTAGTTATCAACAACCAAAATCTATCAAATTGCTTTAGCTAACTTGATAATTGATTCTTTGTAAGTACAGTTGGATGTCTACTCATGTGGCAGACTGGTGGTGTTAAATGTAAAGACTAAGTCTAAAAATTGTAAGTGTAATCTAAAATTTTGACATTGGCCAAAAATTATGCTGGAAATTAATATTACACAATTATGAATAATTGCCAACAATACTATGCCTCACATGGGGATTTTGGGATTTGTTGGGATTTACAAGGGTTAAAGGGCCACCAAACTGTGTAGGTACAATAAATTAAATTTGGCTATCAAAATGATCAAAGATTATCATAAATAATAACTTTAATTAATTAAAAGTCCTCAGGGGCACCACTCTTCTTAAAGAAGAGAAATGATCCAATGATGATCATGATGATGCCAATCAATTGATTGAGTCTCATATAATATACTAAACTATAAATTGGGAACTCAGATTAATCATTAAACTATAACCAGAATTACCATCATTAGCTAGTAGGTTGAAGGATTTGGAGTTCAACATAGCAGAGGTTGTCAAATTATTCACTCTTGTGCAACATTAAAGAAACCAGCATAATTATAAACAAGCATTTATTAACAGATAATAAACCAAAAACACACAATATGAAGTTTAACTCTAAATCTCTAAATGCACTAAGCTAATGTTAGGTTAAGTATCGGTCAATCCATGTTGAAGTTGCATGTGTTATAGTTTAGAGTATGTTTATGTATAATATATCAATTGGACTGGAACCACATCTGTTTGGAACATTATGGGGCTCCAGGGTTAGGAATGGGTCAGGAATGACCTGTTATGAGGTAAAGGACAGGGCCCCAATGAAGAAGAACTTCCAGATATGTCTCAGGGGATCAAGGAAAGTAAGATAAACATGTTTTGAAGGTAACCAAGAAGGGTGGCCCCAATTAAGGTTAAAGGTCAATTTCTAGAATGGTATATACGTTAAGCTTTTCTTGGTTCTCTGAGTATTCTTGTAATGCTCCTCAGCTATTGCTAATGATATTAAACCCAGCCTGATTGAAGATCAACTTGTGTTCCTGTGTATGTGTCCTGTCTTGTCATCTCTTGGCAAAGAATCTTACCCATCAGTTGAAGAACAAAAGGGTGGGTGTGTATTTAACTAATAGCAGCCGCATGGTTAAACAAAGAAAGGAAATTCTAAATGGCAGTTAGGCCATGTTTGAAAAGAGTGTGGCTCTGTTAAAGGTCAAATTGGAGTGGATGTGTGAACTGTGTAGGATATATGGTGCCAGGTTAAAAGGGAGTTAGTATGCAAAGACTCTGTCTGTGTGAAGCATAACATTAACTAACTAGAAGTTTTCTGATGACTCTGCTGTGGTGGGATGTATCAGCGGTGGTGATGAGACTGAGTACAGGGCTGAGGTGGGTAACTTTGTCTCATGGTGTGAGCAGAACCATCTGCAGCTCAATGCAACAAAGTCTAATGAGCTGGTTGTAGACCTACGACTCGACTGGGCTAAGAACACTCAAGCTCTTTACAGGAAGGGCCAGAGCCGCCTCTATTTTCTGAGGAGGCTGAGGTCCTTCAACATCTGCCGGACAATGCTGAGGATGTTTTATGAATCTGTGGTGGCCAGTGCTATCCTTTATGCTGTTGCATGTTGGGGCAGCAGGCTGAGGGTAGCAGACGCCAACAGACTCAACAAACTGATCCGTAAGGCCAGTGACATTGTGGGGGTGGAGCTAGACTCTCTGGCGGTGGTGTCAGAGAGGAGGATGCTGGCCAAACTACATGCCATCTTGGACAGTGTCTCCCACCTACTCCATGACGTGCTGGTCAAACAAAGGAGTACCTTCAGCGGAAGACTCATCCCCCCAAAAAGCACCACAGAGCGCCACAGGAAGTCATTCCTGCCTGTGGCCATCAAACTCTTTAACTCCTCCCTCTAAGTGTTAGTCTGTATGACCCTAGGTCATTAAACTGGACATTGATCATTACATCTCTGCAATACTTGAATAATTGTGCAATATCCGTGTAATACTCATGTGCAATATTTAGCTTTTTCCTATTTATTATTCATACCTCCATTACTGCTGTTGCAATACTACTTATTACTTATATTATTACATTGCATTATTATACCGGTAAACCCACTTGGTACTTCACACTTATTTTATTTTATACTTATACCCACTTATACCCACGTAAGGCGAGCTGCTGTAACAAAGAGTTTCCCTTCGGGGATCAATAAAGTATTTCTGATTCTGATTCTGACAAAACATCAACTTAGCATGTGGCTACCAAAAGACCCAACAGTGAAAACACATCACAACAATGAAACTCAATGAACCAATCATTTTGGGAGACTTGAATTCCACGGCTCTCCTTTGTTTACATAACAAAAGAACATGCAATCTCCTAATAAAGTTCAGTTAAAGTCACACAAATGAATTAATTCATCTGTGGAGTCCCAACAAGTCTGGAGCTGCTTCATAGACAATGAATGTGAAACTAAATCTGAAACAGAAAACGTCCCCGTATACTCAGAATATCCCCCTGGGTGTTCTCATTGTCAAGTATAGCATTTATAACAACATTCTCAATTCATTGTTTTCAGAAAAGCTCCAGACATTGTATCAGATGACATCACAAACCTGAGTTTTAGCACTTCAAGTATGTAGATATATTGGAGAGCTTGTAATTACTGTCAAATAATGTTTATATAAAGTAATGTTTATGTAAGCTATTATCACATGATCTTATTTTCTGTACAATTTAAAACCAATATTTAACAGGAACTTACTGTAAATAGATAAATTGATAATCATATAAAATAAAAGCCTGAAGCTGTCAAGAGACTGTTAATGGGCTTCAAAGGAGAGGGAGGATAATTTGAATGTAATTTTACATGCGGTATGCTCTTTTGTTGTATGAAAACAACCATCTTCATTTAAATTGGGTCATTTTTCATTTTTTGTGCAGATTTATAAATTTGTTTATAATAAGGTTTTTTATTCTACAACAGTTGGAATGTAAAAATGCAGAGAATGTTTACAGTAAATATCTGTTTTGTTTTTATCTGTAGAATAATAACTAAAGCATTTGAAAGTAATTTGAAAGTGTTTTGCTGCCAGACTTTATACCGTTGTAGTCAAATGATCACATGCATAGTCAATAAAAATATGACTCACTTTCCTGTGGGGAAGGCCTTCAGTAGCCACTCAAGATCTTTTATCTTAAATGGAATCAGTACCAGATGAGTACTGTTGTTATCTAAGTCCATTGCACTCTCTGGATACATGATTTGATGAGTTGTTCTGGTCCCAACATCTGCTTCAAAGCCTTTGGTATGACCAAAGTTTATTCTAAATAGTACAGAGAAATATATTTCATATGTCACTGTCCTTGGCAGAAATACAGTGCATTAGGGGACTGCTTGAATTTTGACTTCTAGTTTCTGACATTGAGGAAAGAACTTGTATTTTTGTCCCACTGTCTCAAATCATTATTTTTTCAGAAGGGACCATACAATAAAAGACCAGACAATAATAGATAAAAACAGCTTTTCTTAGCTGGAGGATTTACCTCATGATGATATCATTGACATCTATCAGAGGTCCATAATGCGATCCCTTCAAATTACGAGAATTCCCCACCACAGCACAAGTCCTGCAGAGGTCAGGGCTGGGTTCTTTGACATCTGGACCGGGTGGGAACATCTGAAACAACCTGTCCACTGTTGTTTTATAGGTACTAAAGTTGCGTGCTTCATTCTGTAAGCGCTGACACACAAACCAAAGAGATTGCTGTTGGCCCAGTTATGAATTGTATTATGTAAGGCAAACAAAAAAATTTAGGATCACAGTGATGATGAAGCTTTTATGTAATTGTATTTCACTTCCTGATCCTGATTTGATAATTGTAGGTTGAGAGACTGTTCTAGCAAGGTGAAAACTTACCTTCCACCAGTTGAAAGTATCCTCTGAGAGAATGTAGTTTGCTGACAAAAATGGTTCAACAGATTTGTTGAAAAAATTCAGATCATCTTCTGATAAGCATTTCTCACAAGCACAGGGGCTTGTGTCCTGAAGCTGGAAGAAGTACTTTGAATACCTTCCCAAAACATGTCCATTCAAAAATACACTGATGCCAGTCACACACAGCAGGAAAATGATTACCCTCACTTTTGAATTCATTTTGGCTGTGTGAAGCTCCTTATTGGGAAACAGTTCCAATCTGTAGACAGTGTGTGGTGAAATATGCAAACTGTTATATATTGATTATTTTAAGCTATAATCAGCAAAAGCAAATATAGCTGTTTTGTAGTGATCTCACTACATAAACTCATATTTATCATCAACATTTATCATGTGAACACAGCTTCCAGTCATTATGAAATGAACATCAGAGTATGCATTATTTATTTCATGGGAACTGGTTGAGGATTGAGTATAAATGTAAAAACTCTATTATTATTATAATTATCAGTATTGTTATCATTAATAATAATGATAATAATACATCTTTATTATTAATATTATTTTCAACTGATTTCTGTAGTAACATTTCCATTCATGGGCCAAACTATACCTAAAATCTATGAAAATTATGCTGTCAGTTAAATTAATCAAAAAAGATTCATCAGTTAAACTGTATTAATATTGACTTTATTTTTGTCTTACCTGATCAGAGCATAATCCACTTCTACTCCAGTTATATTGAGTAAACGTGTAGTAGACGTCAGATCGTAAGAGCATCAGAGAGTGATGATAAAGAACTAGTTGAATGCCCGTTGGTAGCTTTAATATAGATCCCAGGAAGAAGTCTTCTAACAGTAGGATTGGCACGTCTCTGGCAAAGGGGTGTGGTTTGTGCAAAGGCGTCCAAGATCCATACAAATATTAATGATGAGAAAGAAACATTTCCTCTTCTTTCGTTATATGCGTCAGTTTTCGCCTCCATTTGGATCACATTTGTTGTTCAAGAAATTACACAAAAAACAAGAATAATAGAATGCGAAAAATCTCAATGATTATAAAAAGGCAGTGGGACATGAGAAGCTTTTTGCCAATAATCAGGATTTTAAAAATGCCTTTGGCGGCTCCAGGTCCTCCTCTCCGTCCTCCTACACTGTGACAAAATTCTTGGAAGTTAAATATGTGTCCATTAACCAATTATGAATCGTGACTTTATTTTTGCCTGAGTTATTGGTGTGAGGCTAAAAGCAACCATACTGCAGGAAAAAACTCTGACTCCGACCGATTATTATTCTTTTCGAATTATGAATGATTGTGATTATAATAAATAGGAAAGGCGTAGCTAGATTGTCATGCTTAACTTTAAAGCTAATAAGCTTTACAAAAGAATGGCTCTTCCCAAACAAATTAAAGTAGCGCGGCTTCACAGTTTGCTTCACAGCAGCATGAAGCACGTCATGCACCATGCACAGACGATGCAGCCGATTGGACAAGACCGGAAAGGTTTGAGTCATACACTCAACAGGAGTGCCATGCAAGCCAAAATTCTGGGAGGGCACAAATAGAGCGCGGGGGTCCTTCCCCAGAAAAAAAAATATAATGTCTTATATTCGTGCCAATACGGTTCATTGTGTGATGTGTAACGTTAGAGTTTTTACAGTATCAGAGTTATTTGTCATTGTGTCACATGCTTTACTGTTTGTTCATGAGTTTTCCAGATTAGAAAGGAAACATCATGAGAATTGTCAGTCCAGAAAAATAGTGGCGTAATCAATGAGTAAGTCTTAAGGCGTCAGTATGCTTTAAACAAAACGCGTGTCCGATGGTTGTACAGCATTGTGAAGCCCCTTCCCGCACGTTTCCCGCACGTTTCTGTCATTGCAATTTGGGGGGCTGCATCCAACAATTTTTTTAACCTTTCCGAAACCAACAATACAATAATCATGCCCACTTCACGCATCGATTGGCCAGGTGTGAAAGTATGGCTCCGCGGTCAAGTTAGCAATAATAAATATGTAATGTCCGGTTAGAGTTTCAAAATAAAGCTTGCTGAGAAGCATTTCGTCTCACGTGGTTAACGCTGTGAAACGGTCACAGTTTGGTTAGGTTTAGGAAAAGATTTGTTTTAAAATAAGTATGTTAGTTACATAAGTTAAGTTATATACCTGCTGTTCCCCACCTGCCCTGTAGTTGCCCTTTGTGTGTTTCTGACAATCTCAGTCACCTGATCACCTCACCCACCAGCATTTCCCATTCCCTCATTTTCTCCCCTGCATAATATACCAGCCCTCAGTTGCCAGATCGTCTAATGTGCTATCCAGTCTTAGCATTCCAGCCTTCGTTCCTGTTTCTTGCCTGCCTCTTCCTGACCATATAGCCTGTTCCCGGTTTCACCTGTCTGCCCCTTGTTGCACAAAGCATCAGTATTTGAAAAGTAGCACAGGAGGGGAGCACAGGAAGCACACCTGCAGCTATTGTCAGCTAACTGAAGGCAAAGCCCAGTACTTGATGGACTCCTTAACACTGCAGTGGCATTATCAGCAAAGAGGGACTTAAAACACTTCTAGGTCAGATGCATTAAACCCTGTGTATTAGATATTGATAGATGTGTGAAATTTGTCTAAAGCAAATATGATATAAAGTTGAACTGAACTGTATTTAAAGCTAACCCCATACACCATACTTGTAAAAGCGAGCTAAGCAGCTAATTTCAGCTCTGTGGAAACAAGGGGGTCATCAAACAAGCAAATTACCAATGTGACATTCTCCGTTAATTTTCTTATATAGGTAATATCATCCCGTTTTGTTTTTTTCATAAGATGAAAATTGGGCTGAGACAGATGCAAATGATATTTGAGAAAGAGTAATGCATCACTTATCCATAATAAGGGAATAATAACATTGAAGCGGAACTCACCTATCTGATCATGTCAAGATTGCCCATGTTAAAATAAATATAATGTATACTTATGCAATTCAAGTGGTTTGCCATGATCATCATTGTCAAATGAAATACACATTTTTGTAAAAAGTTGTTTCATCATTCAAGGTTTTCTTTATGAGATGGTAGCATCCAAAAGCTTTGGACCATTTAGATTTTTAGTCTTCAGTCCAGATTCAGTCCAGATTACACTGGACACATCTGCCGGACAATGCTGAGGATGTTTTATGAATCTGTGATGGCCAGTGCTATCCTGTATGCTGTTGCATGCTGGGACAGCAGGTTGAGGGTAGTGGACACTAACAGGCTCAACAAACTGATCCGTAAGGCCAGTGACACTGAAACCCAGAATCCCTATTGCTGTGAGGCGACAAAATACAAGTCTATCCTACCTTTCATCCTTCTACCATTTGTCTATTTTAACAAGTATCCATACACTCACTAGTGTGATTACAGGGCACTACAGCAAAAGAGTTTGCATTGAATCTGCTGTCATGCCATGTCTAAACTGAATGAGTGCAGGTCCTGGTCATGGATGACAAACTAAGCTTCTCCCAGAAAAAGTGAAAATTTAATTTCTTTGGTGAGATGAATGATAATGTAATTGTTAACTACTGATGGATGGTGATGCAATCACAACGACTGATGGAGTTGTCAGCATGGTTTAGTGAACACAGCCATCTGTCAACCTACAGTGCGAGAGCCCATTCTTCACAGACATACAATGACAGCTTTTTATTAGGTGATAAACAAGCTTTCCAATGTTTTACCAGAGATTTCCTGGAGAGATGCATGCTGGCCAGATTAGCTTCTGAGTATGTGTATATCCATTGTTTCCATCCAATCTAGTCAGACATTTGTGAGCCTAGTCTGGTCCAGTCTGTAATAGCAGAAATGGGCTTTTATGGGATAGGGAATGCTATGCTATGCTATGCATTTTTAATGTAGTTACATTAAAAGGGCATTCTGTGAAATATAGATTATGACCGATGAACATTTTAAAAGAAAAAATGACCAATAAATATTAACAAAAAGTGCATTATATAGCCCACCATGATATTCCTTTTTCTTATGGTTTGAAAACTTTTGCATGGTTGACATGCAGGTACATTATGGTAAAAATGACTTACATTTTGTAATTACATTTACTGTGACATTACTGTACTATTATTTCAAAGCATTTCTGTCAGGAACACTGCTATGACCTGCAAGGTGAGTGTCACATGACCGACGGGGGTAGCCAAGCTAGCACTACCGAAAGTGAGCTAATCTGTCAGCATGTTTACTATCTGTCTGCTGACTACTATTCACTGTGTGAGCTGTTGTAATGTTATTTTACAGACTACACTGGCTGTGGATTTGACAATGTTGTTGTTTTTTAATTGAAAAAAATAACAATGGCATCATTTCAGTAGGAAATGATTATTGAAAATTACCTTTGTTGTCTAATAATTAGATGCATGTCCTCTTCGTTATCTGATACTTCTCTAGACATTCTGAACAGATCTGCTGGAAATCTTTAGCTTGGACAGATCCAAGAAGAAAGTTGAAGAAAATTCTGTAATAATAGAAGTGAAAGACATTGTACAAAGGATCCTTAAATGTGGTTTAATGTGGATTAAATTATGTTTCTATGATTGTTCATAATAGATAATACATATTTTGGAGAGCAATTAGCTTGCTACAAGTCTGTTTTTCTCATATTATAGTTTTTATATTTTAAAATTTTACATTGTTCAAATCACAGTTTGTCAAAACAGATACAGGTGAAAGAATAAAGAAATGCAGCAGACTGACCAACAGCTTTACTGCGTTTTTCTTTTTGCTGTACAAATTTTTCAAAGAGAGTTGTGTTTTACGTTTCTTCACTGTTTAGCTGCAGTAATGTTAGTTGTCTTAAGTTCTACAAAGCTAGCTATGCGGCTAGTTCCTCTCTCAAATATGCCGGGATTTGCAATACATAACAGCATTAGAAATGGTACATAAGGAGCATTTTACATAATTCTCCAATGTTGTGTTGAGAATTCACTTAAAATTAGACACGTTCACATTATACATGCAAACACAGCAGGGCCAAAGCAGGTGGATGACTGGGTATAGTGTGTACAGTGCTGGGTTTCTGTAAGGTTGGTGTGCTTGTAATGTGACTCAGTATACTGGCAGAACTTGCTCTACTGCTTACAGGCACATTACAGTCTCAATTTAAGGTTTTAATAGTGGTAAAACAATAGGCTCACACTTATAATTTACAGACCAATCTAGCTCCTCTCTCTGACACCATCACACTACTCTGTCATCAACTGCCTCCTGGTTGCCATGTTATAATACTACATTCTACTGTGCACGCCCCAACGTGCATGCTGCCTGTTGCCGTTGCTCCATCTTGTCGTCTTACTTTTTCAAACTTTTAGCTTTCCTTTTTCTTCAAACTTGAGTAAACTTTTGTGTAAGGGTAACAAGGAGGAGTTGAGGGCAATCCAGGCTGACCTGAAGGTGAAGATCAGGGAGGCCAAGGAGAAGTACAGGAGGAAGCTGGAGTGGAAACTCCAGTAGAACAATATGAGAGAGGTCTGGAGCGGCACGAAGAGCATCACTGGCTTCAGACCCAGTGGCAGCAGAGGAGTTGAAGGCAGCTTGGACAGGGCCAACGAACTTAATCTGTTCTTTAACAGATTGGACACACCGGCTTCTGCTCATCCCCCCTCTAACTCAGCTGCTGTCGGCCTTCAGACTCCTCTGAGTCCACTGCTCCCCCCTCCATCTTCCTGGGAGAGTCCTACCACCCCCTCAACTGGCTCTCAGCCTAACGGCTCTCTCCAGACTGATGACTCCCCCCCTCCCCCACATGTAACCTCTGCTGTGTGCCTGACTGCTGACCAGGTGAGAGGACAACTGATGAAACTCCATTCAAACAAGGCTGCAGGCCCCCATGGCGTTTGCCCCGGAGTGCTGAAAGCCTGTGCCCCCCAGCTATGTGGAGTCCTTCACCATGTCTTCAACCTGAGCCTGAGTCTTCAAAGGGTCCCTGTTCTGTAGAAGACATTTGGACTCATTCCTGTGCCAAAGACGCCGCGTCCCAGTGGCTCCAAGGACTACAGACCGGTGGCACTGACCTCCCACATAATGAAGACCCTGGAGAGACTGGTGCTGGAACAGCTGCGGCCCATGGTCAGACCCCTCCAGGACCCCCTTCAGTTCACCTACCAGCCCCGGCTGGGAGTTGTGGACGCCATCATCTTCCTGCTGAACCGCATCTACACCCACCGGACAAGCCAGCAAGCACGGTGAGGATCATGTTTTTTGACTTCTCCAGTGCTTTCAACACGATCCGGCCAGCCCTGCTGGGTGAGAAGCTGGCAGCGATGCAGGTGGATGCCCCCCTCAGTAGTGGTGATGAGACTGAGTACAGGGCTGAGGTGGGTAACTTTGTCTCATGGTGTGAGCAGAACCATCTGCAGCTCAATGCGACAAAGTCTAATGAGCTGGTTGTAGACCTACGACTCGACTGGGCTAAGAACACTCAAGCTCTTTACAGGAAGGGCCAGAGCCGCCTCTATTTTCTGAGGAGGCTGAGGTCCTTCAACATCTGCCGGACAATGCTGAGGATGTTTTATGAATCTGTGATGGCCAGTGCTATCCTGTATGCTGTTGCATGCTGGGACAGCAGGTTGAGGGTAGTGGACACTAACAGGCTCAACAAACTGATCCGTAAGGCCAGTGACACTGTGGGGGTGGAGATGGACTCTCTTTCAGTAGTGTCAGAGAGGAGGATGCTGGCCAAACTACATGCCATCTTGGACAGTGTCTCCCACCCACTTCATGACTTCCACTATATACTTAATTTATCGTACCTGTGTTATAGTGTTATATTTTGATTTGATTAGTATTCTATTTCTTCTATTCTCAAGTGTGCACTGACGTGATAGTGAGCAGCTGTAACGAAAGAGTTTCCCCTCGGGGATCAATAAAGTATTTCTGATTCTGATTCTGATACTACAATACGAAAGCTATAGGAGGTAACATGGGGTTAAACTGGGACATGCTTTGGCATTGTGTGAGCTGACTTCAACATTGGCATTCCTGCTAAGAGGCATAGCAAACAATGTTGATGTGCCAGCCACAGACAGCATTTCAGATGCCAATAAATATCTCTGTATTGTTTGCAAGTAGCCATTTGATCCATTGTTAACATAAAAATATTGATTGAGGGCAGAAGCCCTCTTGTCTTAAATACTGTTGTGCTATTGACTAAAAATTTTTGTTTTTTTTGATGTGACAAAAGAAATTTTGACTTTTGTGGCTTTTCGTTTGCTTGTCAGGCACTATTTAATTTTAGAGGACATATTTGCAAAATAGGAAGAAATTGTGTAAATTAAGGCCAGGTCTAGAAAAATAATGGTATCGTTCAAATTTGTTTATTAGTACTTTTATTATTATTATTATTTAGTTTTTTGTTTGTTGTTGTTTTACTATTATTATTAGTGTGTACTGTTCTGAACTCAAGGTGTGAACTACTTTAGTCAAAGTGTACAGTATCTGGAATTTCTTGTTTTTTGAGTTGTCCTCACTGTGTTCATGTGGCACACAGGTCACACTGAGTGAAATACTGCATTTCCCCCTGATGAGCTCTGTGACTGGAAAGTTTCCCAGGTGGTCTACAAGACTTTGTCCCCAGCCAACTTGACTAAATCTCGCCTGGTAAGGTGCTCAACTGCATTTTTAATCTTCTGGTACTTACACAGTGACAATAAAGTTAAATCTAATCTTACTCAATTACAAACCCGTTTGCAGTAGATGTGGGGGTTAGTTTCACATGGTTTGTTTTGTAATGATGAAGACATTTTAAACCTATTATCAGTTTCTGTACTCAGGTTGGTAACAATAAAACTTTCATATAACTCAGTACTTACCTGTTGTACCGTCCCCCCTTGCCTGTCTAGTATGTTTTTTTGTGGGCCCATGTCGGTTTATCTGTACCCTCACCCAGATCCTTTGCCATATCATTGTAAGCTAAGATTGACATGCTACCATCTTCTCTAAAATAGGTAGACCTAATTTTTGTGCAGATTTTTCAACATGATTTCTACAGATGCAACTCATACTGGATGCTCTGGCCGCTCAAATAGGATTTCAAAGTGTCTTCTGCACACAACGACAACATCAAATCCAGAGTGACGGAAGTGCATCAGATGGGCTCATGGATGCTCTTATAATACAACCATGGAGCTACTGAGCAGAATCCATGCTGTGCGCAATGCAGAACTCCTCCGACGCTGAGTTTGTCTGATGCCTACGTTGTTACCACAGCAACCCATGCAGATAGGTTGTTGATGTCTGGACACACAATTCCGACCCGATCACTTGCAAATAACAATGCGGTCTGTTTTAAAGATCTGATTTGACTGCAGTCTGAATAAAGCCTTAGTCTTGTATGATTTAAATCTTTATTGCATTTTTTTCTACCACTGAAGCAGTTTAGCAGATTCAATTTGTCTAAATTCTGTTTTTGTCACAACTTGTTCACATAGTGCTTATATAGTACATTCTCAAAGTAGATACACATGGATTAGGCATCTTTTGGCACTAATGAACAAATATTTGTGATTGTGGATAAATGAATTAATACTTAGTGGATGAAAATGCAGAGCTGTCATATTTTTTGTTATCAAGGCCTGACTGCTGTCTCAGCATGTAAACATTCATACCAGGCACTCAAGCCAGAGATTTGAACATTTCTTCAGTGATTAGACGAGTACCTCACTGTGTGCTTTGCCCCTCAGCAGAACTGTTTTATATATGTATATGGATCACACTGAGAGTGTGATCCAACAGATATTATTAGGCAGTGTGATGGTAGCAGAAGGGCCAGGCTCTTCCTCTGAGACACATCCATCAGTCATAGAGGGGGAATCGCCCAAGACCAGGAGGAGAACCAGCAGTGCTCAATTAGCTCTGGCTTTAGCTCTGTCTACCTGATCTATGGGACACATTTAGAACAGAGCCCAGCTAATGCCTAGTCATTTCTTTCTACCTTGCCAAGTGCATGACTGCCTTATTATTTTTAATAGTTTTGTATCCTGTTTTGGTGCCTTTGGTCACCACCAAGGTGCAATAAATCTTTCCTCATCGGCATGTACTGTAACACACAATCAACTCTGATTAGTAGCAGCTGATCAGCCTGAGGTCAACAGAGGTGCATACATCTGAGGGACAGAAGTGGTTGAGCTGGTGACATCATGTGGATTGAGACTGTATTATACAGTACAGTGTCTGTATAGTATGCAGTGCAATTCATATGTAATACACAACAAATACTGTTCTTTAAATGTACTTTAAATGTTTTTAGCCATGACTCCAGGGATGGCAATGCTGGTCTATTTGTCGGTCACTCTGTCCACCACTTTGGTCCTGACTGAAATATCTCAACCACTAATAGTTGGATTGTCAAGAAAATATGTAGAGACATTTATGGTCCCCAGAGGACGAAGCTTTGGTGATCCTCTGACTTTTCATCAAACCCCTTGGTTTATGATCAAATACCTGCAAAACTAATGACATTCTTATCAGAGTCAGCTGTATTTTGTGTTTAGTGCTAATGCAAATGTTAGCATGCTATCACATTAAGCAAAAAGGTGACCATGCTAAATATTACCTGCTAAACATCAGCATGGTAGCATGGTCATTGTGAGCATGTTGTCATGCTGACATTAGCTTTTAGCTCAAGTAGGTACACGTACAGCCTCACAGAGCCGCTAGCATGGCTGTATAGAATAATCTTGTTTATATAGATATTATCTACTTTACATTTTTAAGAAGTGTGACACATTTGTTCAAAAGGCGTAACGACATATCTGGCAAAGGTTTCTCTCAGGCTCAGTTAACAATTGGCATTCAAATATGTACCCATTTTCACCTAATTCCAGGCTCAGAGGCATGTAGTCTTTATTATTATTCCATAAATAAGTGCAAAATGAGCTCCAATTAAGAGGTAATTGCAGTGCTGTTGAACAGTAACAAGATGCTAATGAAAATCCCAGGCTTATGATGGGACTGGGAGATTGCTTTTAAAATTAGGCTGCTTCACCAGTTTTGCTCTCTGTGGATGAAGGAATTAGACAGCATGTGTCTGGGAAGTCCTGGCTAATTACTTTCAAATCCCAGTGAAGTCCATTTGTGGCAATGATTGCCCCGTGATTGCCTTTGTACCCTCTCATTTCACAAAGCTGCTCACAGTTTCTATTTGAATTTCTCACGGACTGTGTTGTACAGCACCAGTGGAGGTTTTTGGGATCTTGCCACATTGGTATTGTTATTTTTTTACAATTTTACAAATTCTAGTAAACTTAGCTGCTGGCTGAGATGGCAGCCTCCACACCAACCCCTTCTCTCTCTACAAGCGGAACCTGCAGCCGAAGGAGGAGGACAGAAGACAGGAGGTCCTCCAGTATCAGTCCTTCCTCCTCCTGACTGATGTCTGTGTTCTTCATTCTTTCTAAACTTCACTCAGTATTTTTATGTAAGGAATATTAGGCTATTTATTTTACTGACATTTTAGATGTTTAGATGTTTCCAGTGAGCTATTATTGAGTGTATATAGTGACTTTACTGATGTGAACTTTACTGTTGCTGCTCTAGAAACAATGTTTGGTTATATTTAAAATATAAATCAATTCTAATCCTGCTCTGAATGTATAAATATTTTTTAAATGATCATTTAAAAAAACAATTATTTAGTAATGAAAAAGAACCAGTAAGTGTATAAAGAATATAAATAAAGAAATATACAATCCTAATGATACCCACCACTACAGCTGGTTAGTGGCTTCACCCTGACTTTGGGAGGATGAGCAAATCGCAGTTCAAATCCCTTCACTACAAGCCTTGTTTAATCAATGTTATTTTGTGATTATTATTGTTATGGCACACAGTGCAATCACTCACAGAAATGTGAAAGATTACTTCAGCACATTGCGCTTCATCAGTTAGCATATTTGCTTAACTTTTTTTTGTAATGGGACAACCTGTGTGGGTTGTGTGGGAACCCCAAACCCCAGAGCTACTTCAGGATTGTCAGCAGGGCATAGACTCCTCTGTGTCTTATTGTTAACCTGGTGCACTATTTGCCAGCCGTCCATTATGTGTTGATGTGAATTTGCATAACTGATAAACACATCCATCATGAAATTGGCCCCAGTGTCACAGTGGTATGTGCACTTGTAATGCAGCCATGTGTTTGACAAGTCAAAATGTCTAATACTGACAAATGTCTGTTGGCGGAATTATCGTCAATGCTTGGCAGCGCGGATAGTAATTAAGTGTTTCTAATGTATTAGGTGCAGCTGTGTGCATCATAGCAGGGTGGATAGAAAAAAAGCAGAAGTGTGTCATTCTCATTACTGACAAAATATTCTCATTGCATTACGCAGTGCATTTTGGGAATGTTCTAGGGCTGGAACAAGTTTGGCATGGGTAAAAAATACCTCACTCCCTGAGCATGTCATGTTTCAGCTTGTTGTGGCACAATAAAGGCCTACAAGATGTAGTCTAAGGTGTTGCTTTTTATGGCAATTTGTAGTTTTCTTTATGAAGTTGATGTTTTTTTCATTGGGTGGGCCTGGGGGTTCAGTATAGACACAACTTAGTTAATATGTAGTGCTCTGTAAAGACTGACAACTGACTTGTGGCAGAAAAATAAACAAAGAATTAGAAAATAAGTTAATTTCTGGATAGACTTGTAATATAGCTGCAACTTGTAAACACAACCATATGCTAATAAATAAATCATATGCTATTGTTTGCACCTGTGTCTCGTTGGCTCACATCCCCCAGGGTATTTAGTCTGGGTCTCTTTCTTTGTTCAGTGTTGGATCATTGTTGTTACTGTCTGGTGTGAGTCCTGTCTGGTGTGAGTCCTGTCTTGGGTTTTGTCCTGTCTTGTGAGTGTGATTTGGTGCACTTTTTGTTGTACCTGGTTCCTGTGCCCAGTTCCCCGGCATTCTTACCGTGAGTTCTGTTTTGGATTCTTTGTCTCCCGTGGACCTTGGTTGGATTCTGGATTTTGTACTTTGCCTGCTCCCTACTGGACTGTTTAGCCACGTTGGACTCACTTCCCTGTTTCCACCACTGCCACCCAGTAACCCATTTTCCTGTTGCCTGTTTGTTACCTGTCTGCCTACCGGTCTGTCTGCCTGTACCTGCCTGTAAACCATATCACCCCCAATAAACACTGTAGCCATCCGGCTACTTCACCTCTTACCACTTCCTGGTCATCTGCATTTGGGTCCACATACTACTACACAGAACACGACAGAATGACCCAGTGAATTCTCTGCTGGATTGTAGCAGTACCCTCCTTCTCTGCCGGAGTGGCAGGCTCTGGGTTCCCGGACATCACTGGTTCTGCCAGCTCCTCTACCAGTCTCTCCATCACCGGCTTCCTGTCCTGCTGTCCCGTCGCCAGCTCCCTGTCCTGTTGCCAGGCCCTGATCTGGTTCTCCGGCCTCCTGAAGGGTCCCGCCTTCGCCGCCGGCCTCCTGAAGGGTCCCGCCTTCGTTGGTCTGTCTGCCTGTACCTGCCTATAAACCATATTCAGTTCAATTCAATTCAATTTTATTTATATAGCGCCAATTCATAACAGAAGTTATCTCATTGCACTTTTCCTATAGAGCAGGTCTAGACCGTACTCTTCCTTCCTTTTTAACAGGCAGAAACCTTGGACAGAACCAGACTCAATGGTGGGCCGCCATCCGCCGCTGCCGTGTTAGGTTGAGAGAGAGAGAATTTTTATTTTTAATGAATGGTAATTGTAGTGTTGATATTAATAAATTAGTAATAATAGGAATGACAGCTATAGGAAAAATAATGTCAGCATCGGTAACAGAGCCAATAACAACTACTGTAGTTGCAGTTGTCGAGCAGGAACACAGGGGCAGCAGGTGGCCCACAACCACAGATCCAGTCACTGCAGCTCCGGAGGCAGAAATACATGCTGAAAGCGACAGGAGAGAAACAAGAAAGCACAGAACTACAGGGGAGAGATGTTGAGTTAGTAACATGCAGTAATGGGATAAAAATGCATACAGATGGAGAGGGAGAGAAGGGGAGAGGAAAGAGGTGCATCATAGGAAGTCTCCCGGCAGTCTAGGCATAACTAAGGGATGGTTCAGGACTCACCCAAGCCAGCCCTAACTATAAGCTTTATCAAAGAGGAAAGTCTTTAGCCTACTCTTAAAAGTGGAAATGGTGTCTGCCTCCCGGTACTCTGAGCTCTTTAAGATACAATGGTGCCAGACCATTAAGAGCTTTGTAGGTGAGGAGAAGGATTTTAAATTCTATTCTGGATTTTACAGAGAGCCAGTGCAGAGGAGCTAATATTGGAGAGATATGATCTCTTTTCCTTGTTTTTGTCAGTACACGTGCCACAGCATTCTGGATCAACTGGAGAGTCTTAAGGGACTTATTCGGGCAGCCGGATAATAAGGAATTGCAGTAGTCCAGCCTAGAAGAAACAAATGCATGCACTAATTTTTCAGCATCATTTTGAGACAGGATGTGCCTGATTTTTGCAATATTATGTGGGTGAAAAAAGTCAGTCCTTGAAGTTTGTTTCATGTGGGAGTTAAAGGATAAATCCTGATCAAAGATAACTCCAAGGTTCCTTACAGTGCTGCTGGAGGCCTAGTCAAAGTCCTGACCTGAATCCTATTGAGATGCTGTGGCATGACCTTAAAAAGGCAGTTCATGCTCGAAACCCCTCCAAGGTGGCTGAATTACAACAATTCTGCAAAAGATGAGTGGGTCAAAATTTCTCCACAGCGCTGTAAAAGACTCATTGCAAGTTATCGCAAACGCTTGATTGCAGTTGTTGCTGCTAAGGGCCAACCAGTTATTAGGTTTAGGGGGCAATCACTTTTTCACACAGGGCCGTGTGGTTCCATACGGTGCTGCTGGAGGCCAGGGCAGTGCCATCTAGAGTATTTATATCTTTAGATAATGTGTCTCGGAGGTGTTTGGGACCAAGTACAATAACTTCAGTTTTGTCTGAGTTTAACATTAGAAAATTGCAGGTCATCCAGGTCTTTATGTCCTTAAGGCATGCTTGAAGTTTAGCTAACTGGATAGTTTCATCTGGCTTGATCGATAGATATAATTGTGTATCATCTGCATAGCAATGAAAGTTTATAGAGTGCTTCCTAATAATACTGCCTAGAGGATGCAAATATAAGGTGAATAGAATCGGTCCAAGCACAGAACCTTGTGGAACACCGTGACTAACTTTGGCGTGCATGGAAGACTCACCGTTATCACCCCCAATAAACACTGTAGCCATCCAGCTACTTCATCTCATACCGCTTCCTGGTTATCTGCATTTGGGTCCACATACTACTACACAGAACACAACAAAATGTCAACCAATCTTGCAATTTACTCTCTGGAGTGGATATGTGCATCATTCTCCAAATGAGATCTCTGATTCTGATTTACACAGGAGGCAACATGGTTACATGAACATTGGTTTTGTTTGATTAAAAAAAATACTGTATGTACATTTTAGGGTTCATAGTCCTTTCATTTATATAGATAAATGCACACTACAAATACTTTGTAGTGCGCATGCGCCAGCCCGCATGCTGCCTGTTGCTGTAGCTCAAAGAGTTTCCCTACGGGGATCAATAAAGTATTTCTGATTCTGAAGGGGGAAAATACTTGTTTTTTTAGCATGACATTTTGACAGTTGTTCAGATGTTCACCAATTTCTCTCGTCACCTCTCTTGCCCTCATTGTTTTAATCTTTTGTAGACAGTATCATTATTGTCACATAAAAAATGGCTTCACAACATGCACATTTGTCACAATACATGACTTGACTAATGAAAGTGACAGTATTGTCTTCCGCTGCTTTGTTGCCATCTATTCTAAGCAGGTACTATTCATTTAGGCAAAGGAAGCTTGATGTCTATATAAATAAGTGGCCTATCTGTGCCATGTAAGCATTTAAATTTCTAATTAAAGTAATGTGAGGCAGCGCTGATAGTGTTGTCTGAGAATTACAAAGCACTGGAACTTTTACTATTGCCATTTAAAGTGTGAGTCTCCGGTTAAACCGTGGATGCATTTAATTAAATGGCAGTCAGGAACTCATCACACTGATGTCTAATTTTTTTTTCCTTTTGTAGTCAAGGTGATGACAAGCAGAAACGGGAAAAAAAAGTCATGAAACTTATTAGACAGGCCACTCCTTCCTCTTCCTTCCTGTTTTATTAAGAAACAATCAAGGAAACTTGCAATGTATGTAGGTGTGTAATTCAAGCATTGCAGCTGTGAGTTTTTGCAGGGCTGATTTCATCCTTGTGACTGAACACTTGCCTAATGTAATCTCATTTATCTGAGAGTTGCTTGTAAGGCTAAACATATCCATTAGATGAGCAGTGAATCATTTTTTATCTCAACACGACACAGGAATACATTTATGATGGACATCCATATACTGTAGCAACTGCTGCTTTGTGTTGTCTTTAGCCTCCCTATTCTTTTCTTTTCTTTGTAACCTCCATCCACACTCTCAGACCCCCCTCACTCATGATGAACAAACTGAACCTATGAACCAGCTGAAATTCAAATCAGTTAAAAATACTTTATTCGTCTCTCAATGGGCAATTCAAGGCAAGTGAGCATGCAAACAGAAGTACACATAAACAATTCATTTACACACATAAAAAACAAACAGTGAAATGATTTCTGTCACTGAGAGTATAAAACAAACCTAAACACACAGTATTTGTCAGTTTATTTTAAAATGTTTCTCAGTTATTAATTTCCAGGGGGATCTGTCCAGCTGCTTTAAGGATATATTTTTCACTGCTGCTGTTTATTGCTGACAAGGCTGGATTATTAATCAGGCAAAGCAGATAACTGCCCCAGGGGGCCCAAACCCTCAGGGGCCCCCAAGTCCCTAAGTTCAGTAGATGGCAATTAGTATGTGGTAATTTGATTAACTGCAAATTTGGCACGATATCAGCTGAAATGATAAGAGCCCTCAGGGATCTCCTGCATTTTTTTGCCACATTAGTGCATCTTCTACTAGGGATGGCAGTGTTGGTCAGTCTGTTGATCTGTCACTTCGGTCCAGGCAATATCTCAATAACTGCTGGATGGATTGGCACAACATTTTTTACAGATATTTATGATTCCCAGATGATGTGTCCTAATGACTTTCATGATCCCCCAACCTTTCTTGTAGCTCCACTGTGAGGTTGACATTTGTGGTTTTGAGTAAAGTATCTCAACAACTATTGAATGGATTGTCATTCATGTTCCCTATAGGACAACTTGTAGTAAGTTTGGTAATTCACTGTCCTTTCATTGCAGTCATCAGGCCAGAATTTCCCAATACTGTTGGTAATGGCGAAATACGTGCAAAACAAATGACATTGCCATCAGCCACAGTTGAACTTTATGCTTAGTGCTAAATAGCTAATTTTAGCATGCTAAGATGCTGACGTTAGCATTTTGCTCAAAGCAACGCTGTGCCTGAGGACAGTCTCACAGAGTCATTAGCATGGCTACAGACTTTTAATCTTGTTACCCATCTTGTGGAGGGGCCCTGTGTCAACATCTATTTTTAATACCTGTATTTTTGCAGTTGATATTCGAACTACGTCTCTGAGAAATTACATTTACATTCTACCAATTAGTATTGCCAGTTACGTTTTGAGGTAAACGTAATTGCTGCTCGAATCATGTTCAGTAGGAATGTTGTTTTCAGGGAACAGCGTGTTACATTCTTGTGTCACACGGATGTTGTAGGGAGGTGGTTGATGTGGGTGGTGGGGGTACAAAATGCAAGACTTTGATACCAGACACTTGGGTTAGGACCCACAGTCCCTTGTATGGTTAGGTTAAGGCAACAAAACCAGTGAACATTTTGAAGATACAATCAGTATCAACATTTTGCAACGGGGCAGAAACGTTCATTAAAAAACATTCCCTAACTATGTTGATAGAAAACGTGATTCGGGACAGCATTAAATTCCTCTCAAAATGCATTTGCTGATGAAAATTGGTAGTGCAAGAACACACTTTCTAGGATACAGGGTTGGATATTATGCTTACATGTTATCAAATTATCACAAATAAACTTGTACACAGCACACCTAGATAGTGTTAAAGAAGCACAGATTCTGATTTGTTTACTGGGCAAAATATAATGTAGTCTGCTATGCACTGTCTCTGGTACTGTTACAGACTTGCCAGAATACTAATTACACACACCTGCTCCCCATCAGCACCCAATCACACCAGGATAAAGGCACACCACTCACCCCAGTCAGTTGTCCGGTCTCGTTCAAGACAAGAAGGACTACTCTCGACAACTACGATTACCTACTTCTACGTGTTACCACTTCATCGTGTTCCCACTTCCTCGTACTTCCACTCAAGTGTGTGCTCCACTCCATCCTGTGCCAGTGTGTTCCCACTCCAGTGTGTGTCTCCCGTCATTCTACTCCAGCGGTTTCCGTCTCCAGCATGTGCTTCTCTCCAGTGTGGCTTCCCTGCCAGCTACCCCTCTATCATCAACGGATCAGTAAGGCTAAGGACAGTATCAGGTTGCATTCCTCATCTTCATCAATACCTATTACCTGCCATCTGTGTTTGCTGTTGTCATAATAAAACAACATCTTGTTCCATATCAGTGTCTCCTGACTATCTGTTCGTAACAGAAGACCGGACCGGATACAGGACAACAGCATGAGCTCCACGGATCCATTTCAGGAACTGGTAGACAGTCTCCGCCGACTACTTTCCCCCAATCCACCTACCTCCACACCAGCGAGCACTTCCGTCACTTCCGCCATGGCCAAACCGACACCCTTCTCTTGAAGCCACTCTCAACCATTGTAAAACTTACTGCGCCAAATAATTCCATTCCAGTCCATGCTCTCCTCGACTCCGGGTCAGCCGGCAACTTCATCTCGGGTACCCTCTGCCGCCAGCTCAATCTCCAGACCACAAACACACTGTCCATCTATCAGATTCATCTATCAGATTCACTCCGTGACTGGTCAACCCCTCAGCCAGAACCATGTCAAGCTGAGTGCTGGCCCAGTCACACTCCAGGTCGTCTTACTACATGAGGAACAGAAACACCTACTGGTTCTGGAGGATTCCACCGCTGATGTGATTCTTGGGCACCCGTGGTTGGAGCAGCACAATCCCATTATTTCCTGGACCACCAGTGAGATTCTGAAGTGGGGCAACACCTGCTTTCCAGACTGTTTCCCACACTGACCTCAACCTCCCACTCCACGCTCCGAGATGCTCCCTGTATGTTCCACCTCCATTGAGAGCCCAGTGGAGAAACAGTCTGTGGACATCCCGTCGTGTTATGCCCCTTCAGAAACGTCTTCTGCCCCAAAAAAACCTCTAAGCTGCCTCCACACTGGCCATGTGACTGCGCTATAGATCTACTCTTACCTTCGTAACTCCAACTGGACATTATGAATACCGTGTCATGCCTTACGGTCTGGTCAATGCCCCCTGCGTATTTCAAGACTTCATCCATGAGGTGCTCCGGGAGTTCCTCCACAAGTTCGTCCTGGTCCACATTGACGACATCTTGATCTACTCCCGGAGCATGGCAGAACATCCCCACCACGTTGCGGAGGTCCAGAAATGCCTGAGGGAATTCCAGCTCTTCCTAAACACTGAAAAGTGTTCCTTCCACCAGCCCTCAGTGCAGTTTCTTGGCTACACCATCAGCAACAATGGCATCCAGACGGACGAGGGGAAGCCCATTCCATTGACCATCAAAGAACTCCAAAGATTTCTCGGATTTGCCAACTTCTACCGACAATTCATCCAGAGCTACAGTTCCATTATGTATCCACTTACCAACCTACTCCGTAATAAGCCCAAGTCACTGTCCTGGTCAGCAGCTGCCAACGAGGCCTTCAACACCCTAAAAGAAGCCTTCACCAGCACACCGCTCCTCGTCCACCCCGACCCAGAGAAACCCTTCGCGGTGCTCTCGCAGCAGTAGGGGAATCCAGCCAGACTCCACCCATGTGCCTTCTTCTCCCGCAAGCTCAGCCCGGAGGAGAGGAACTATGACATTGGCAACCGAGAACTTCTAGCCATAAAACTGGCCCTAGAGGAGTGGAGGCATTGGTTGGAGGGTGCCAAGCACCCATACCTGGTACTCACAGATCACAAGAACCTGGAATCCCTACGAGACGCTAAGAGGCTGAACCCACGCCAGGCCCGCTGGGCACTATTCTTCACACGATTCTGCTTCAAAATTTCCTATCGTCCCAGCTCCAGGAATGGGAGAGCAGATGCACTATCCCACCTATACACCTATACGAAGAGACCATTGATGAACCAAAACACATCATTCCCAAGAATATCATAATCCCATACAATGGGCGGACGACTCGTGCCCTCCTCCAATACCTCCTATGATGCTCCGCCGGGCTGTCCACCAGGCTTGCAATATGTGCGCAGAACACAGCGCAACTCACTCATCCACTCCTCACACCATTCTCTGGGCACTGGCCACCCAGGGGCCAATGAAACCCTCTCGCTGCTAAGAGAGCGATTCTGGTGGCCAAACATGGCTAGGGATGTCAGTGCCATCTCTAAAAGCCCTTGCCCAGTGTGTGTCTCCTGTGTGCACACAAAACATACGAAAATGTTCAAGTACAGCTAAAATGATTAGTCGAAGAATTGATTGACAGAAAATTAATTGGCAACTATTTTGATTTTACTAATTTTTCATGCAAAAACATTTCATGGTTCCAGCTGCACAAAAGTGAGGATTTCCTTTTAATTGTTTTAATAATTTACATTTATTTTTAATTATTTTGAATGTTGTACCATTGGTTGGACAAAACAAGCATTGTGAAGGTGTCACTTTCGGAGGGCAGACACCATCTCCACATTTAAGAGTAGGCTAAAGACTTTCCTCTTTGATAGAGCTTATAATTAGGGCTGGCTTGGGTGAGTCCTGAACCATCCCTTAGTTATGCTGCTATAGGCCTAGACTGCCGGGAGACTTCCCATGATGCACCTCTTTCCTCTCTCCTTCTCTCCCTCTCCATCTGTATGCATTTTTATCCCATTACTGGATGTTACTAACTCAACATCTTCTCTCTGCCGTAGTTCTGTGCTGTCTTGTTTCTCTCCTCTCTCCTTCTGTCGCTTTCAGCAGGTATTTCTGCCTGGCCGCCCACCATTGAGTCTTGTTCTGTCCAAGGTTTCTGCCTGTGAAAAGGAAGTTTTTTTCTTGCCAGTGTCGTCAAATGCTTGCTCATGGTGGGATTTGTTGGATCTCTGTAATTAATATAAAGAGGACGGTCTAGACCTACTCTATAGGAAAAGCGCATTGAGATAACTTCTGTTATGAATTGGTGCTATATAAATAAAACTGAATTGAACTTTGGGCTCTGGGTAATTGTGAGGACATTTCTCACTATTTTCAGAATTTTTACAAACCAAACAATCAATCAAGTAATAAAGAAAATAATCAGCAGATGAATCCATAATGAAAATAATCATTAATTGATTGAACTACAAAATAGTTCATAATGAGCTCTACCTCAACTAACTACAACAGTAAAATCCTGTTTTATAATAATCTGATGATATAATATACAGAAGTATAACAGTCACAGGGGACATTTTTTCTGCATTGAGTACTCTTACTTTTAATACTTTAAGTGCAATTTTCTGTATATACTTACATACTTTCACATTAACCTAACATTTTCAATGCAGGACTGTATACTGTGTCATCTGTACATTAACGTTCATACTGTATGAAGGTTATTGGGACTGAAAAGGCAAAGAGCCAAGAGCCAACATTTTAACAACTGTGCAGCAGTGGTGGCCACTTCTTTGGCCACTTCAGGAGTGCTGTGACCATTAAATCAGTGGCTTTATAGAAACAATAATTCAGAATTTCAGGATGTCAAGGGCGACTTTTAACTCTCTGTTTAGAATTGCAGGTCCCATGATTCAGTCATGTGTCAAATTGACACAAATCAAACGTGTCATTTGCTGTAGGACCACATATGCAAGTATCCTGATATAGAATTAAATTGTCAGACTCTGTATGATTTCTTTTTCACTGTTACCTGCAATCTGAATGCAGTGAAATGAAAAGCACCCCAGAATGTTTTTCTTTCCTCCCTTTAATGATCAATCAACATTCAATGGCAAGTAAAAATTGACAGTCATTTCTGAACAATACTGAACACAGTGTTACTTAAACTCACCGTCAGGACCGAAGAACACACATGCACATACACACACTTAGCTGCAAAGATGAAGCAACTCTTTGATCAGTCTAAGACCAGAGAGGAGGATGAGAAGAGCAGCAGGTGATAAAGAATTGGAGAATTACTCATCTAAAAACAAACTTAAATTCAAGCCATGTTTTTCTGCTGGAAATGTTAAGTGACAGGAAGACCTTTACTCGTTCATTTAGCCAAACAGTTTTGACACATTGTTCCATGGTCCGTCACAAATGATAATTTCATTTGTGATGAGGCTGGCACGAGTCATAAATCAGTATTTATGAATGTTCCATGTAGCTGCAAGCGGCCTGCAGTCAGGCCTTATGAATGTGTTAATCATCAGGTTATTAAGAGAGCAAGTTTAATTCCAGGCTCAAGGGACACTTACAGCGCTCCTGCCTTACTGTCACCTATTATTTATAACCAAATTAAAAGTTGCATATCATCCACATTATATATCAAATAGTGTTTTAAGGGTGACTTTCCACTTTAGTACTGCATCTTCATTTTTCATTGAGCTCACTCTAACATGACTTGAACTTATTTGCTCCTGGAGGGTGGATTTCTTTCCCCTGTGGTCAGCTTTTTTTCTGATTCTACAGCGGTCAAATGTGAAAATCTAAACAAAAAACCTGCTACCATTGTGGCTGATAGCTCATGGAGCCAGAAACAGAGTTGTATAGATGGACCAAATATGTACAAATATCCTACCAATTTGAAAGGTGTTTTAAAGTGCAGCATGTTTTTAGTGCAACTCGCTTTGTTTTTTAACAAAGCTCAATAATATCTGAAGGAAATATCCAGTCATCTCTGCTGCAAATTAAAGTCCTTATGGCAAATTCTCAAACAGCAAATTGTGAAATCCTCCAGACTGTGAAGTGTTTAATTAAACATTTGCTCCTCTAGAGGTAAGTACCAAATCGTTTTTGTGTTTAGTCTTTTTCAAAGACAGCATTTGCCACGTTCATGTAAAATTATAAAAAATGTAACAGCTGCACACCATGTCATAGCATAACACCATCAAACAGCTCCAGGATACTTATCACATGATAGGGAAAAAATACCCTCAGTCCCATAGAGCATCTTATATACTCCTTAGAATACTGATGCTCTGTTTGTTTCACCCTTTAGCCATTCAGGACCATATTGGCTTTGGCTGGGTTTTTATAACCTTATATACCAGCCAAGTCCCTTCTGATAGATGATTAATGATCCACCAACTTGCTTTGCCAGAATGGGGCCATCTACATAGTGACTCTATCACTTAAGACAGTGAAGGGCAAAGCCCAATAACATAGGTTGTACTATCAATACAACGGGATTCACACCAGTGTGTGTATGAGATTTTGCATGGCATTATCAGATACTCAGTGTGTATTTGTATGTGGAAAGCCAGAAACATGTATGAGTGTATTGAGGCATTAAGGCTGCACTAACCAATATGTTATATTAAGAGTGGATTAAATTAATATGTGCAATTTGAAAGGAGTCACTTGTACGATGGCGTATTAGGGCCATTGTAGTTAAAAATAATAATTAAGGAGCACGGGGAGGGGCGTAATATTCCGAGAAAAAACTCAGAATTTCCGAGATTAAAGTTTTAAATTTACAAGAAAAAACCTCTGTTATTCGCTGAGATTTAAGTGGTAAATTTACAAGAAAAAAACTTAAATGTTCTCTGAGATTATAAAGTGAACCCAATGTTGAATTAGTAATCCTACCGCAACAAAAAAAAGCCTGGGGCACCCCAGTAGCTCACCATGTACAAGGCTTAGTCCTTACTGCAGTCAGTTGATCTTCCTCCATTGACATTTTCTTAATTTCTCTACCGATACATATCATGTGATATGAACAAGCATATGGTAGGGGTACATATACTACCGGGCTTAATCTCAGAATTTCTGAGTATTTTCTTGCAAATGTATGACTTTATAATCTCAGAGAATATTCAAGTTTTTTTTTCTTAGAAATGTACCACTTTAATCTCAGAGAATATACATGTTTTTTCTCTTTAATCTCGGAAATTCTGAGTTTTTTCTCTGAATATTATCCCACTCCCCCGGCTTCATACTTTTTTTTTTTAACCTACAATGGCCCTAATACGTTTGTGGTGACAAATCAGCACAGAATTAGAGAATTATCACTGCTGTTCCTCTGCTTTATGGAGCTTTTTGACCTATCTTATCTCATTGTCCTGCTGATGTAGGCAGCTTTTTCAGGAACAAGCTCTGGTTAACCCACTGAATGCTACCTGCCCAGCACCAAATGAAAAAAACAAAGTTAGGGAGTCGCTGGTGAAGAAGTCCATGTGGCAGTTTAAAGAGTCAGATTTATTTCTCAGGAGTTGCTGGAGACTAAACAGAACTAAAAGGAGAGTGAATATTGTACATACATTCATCAGATGGCCAGAAACACGACTTATAATGAATGCTAATGTTGCTCCATTTCTACTGGATATATGCAAATACATTCGCCATAACAACATCACATTCACCATTCACAACATTGTAAAGTAATATGTCAAAAGTTATGTTTTAAGCTTGTTCAGCTACTTTAAAGCTGCACTAATCAATAATTGCATGTAAAGTGAAAGAGGTCACTTGTAGTGACCAGCCCACAAAGAATAATCACCTGATTGAGGCTGTTCTCAGTCACTTTTCAAAGTTATACCAACGAAAAGTAATGCACTACAATTCGTATATAACCCACGTAAGAGGGAGCCACGAGGCAGTGACATTTATCATTAGGCAGCGACCTCTAGTGGCCTGACAGGATCGTCAAAGTCCATGTAGGAAAGTGGATGGGGTGGATGGATGGATGGATGGATGGATGGATGGATGGGTGAAACACAGGACTTTTACCTGGAGACTGGAGTTCTTGTCCTGTGTGAAACCAAAAGTCAGCGATGAGTTGTTTTAAGTTATGCTTACTTATTTTAAGTTACGTATGTAAGTTATGTAACCTACCTAAGTTAAGTCACATGATTTACTTCACGTGAGTTACGTGTTTACATCACGTGACTTACTGTGAGTTACCAACGTAACATACTTGTTTAACTGTAACCGTGAGCTTTTCTTAAACCTAACCAAGTAGTTTTGGTGCCTAAACAAAAAGAAATGTGAATATTTGACTTACATTCACGAGGTTTACTGAAACACGACTCCAAATGAATGCTAACATGTCTGCTGGATGTGTAAATAGGTAATTGTTTTCAGACCCCTTGTGTTATTTATAGTCACATTTCCACATTAGACACGTGTAAAACCTTGCCAGAGACCCAACAAAAAATGTATCATAATCCTAAATACCAGAATAACAACACAGCTGTCATTTGTGAACTGACTGCCAAGCACACATATAGTCACATACTGTAGTCAGTACAGACAAAAAAACATGAATGGGGGTCGTGCCACCATGTGCTGCATTCATTGATGCGAGAGAATCCATTAAAACTTGGCTCATGTTATGCTGCATACTTTCTGCTCTCTCTGTCTTTGTCTCTCCTCCAGTCTCTGTGGTTGGTGAGTGACTTCACCCAAAGTGTCTATATACTATATTATAAGGTATATTTCCAAGCGAATCAGCGTGAAATTATATGAAATGACCTGTGTCCATTGTCTGACTCGAAAATTGCTCAAGTAATTGGTTTTGTCTTCAAAAGGCACTCTCCTTACTCCTTACATCTTTATGTAGCCTATTACTTGCAGCTGGTGGCTGATGCTTCCTGCCACTCCACTGTATTCTCAGGTGAGCAAATGAGTTACTAAATCTGGTAAACATCTCCCACCTCCACCCGGATTGGGGGGATTTTAAAAATGATGGACAACAAACCTCGATGGGGAAGAATATAAAATTTGGAGGGGGGGAGGGGACTGAATGCCTAAGAATGTTTGTTTCATTTATTGAAATCGTTCAAGGCCTATTTGGTTCCTCTCAAATGAAAAATCCTCGCTATTCATTTCCTGCTGAACAAGCACTGATTATGCAATATCCTTGAATATCAGTGAATTTTAGGCGGTGATTCCAGACATGGATTACAGCTACTGTGTCAGTCACAGAATCTGCAGTTACAGGTAGGACGTTCGTCGCCTCACAGAGCAGTGGAAAACAGCATGGCATTGACTGCTTTGATCATGACGGCTGGGAAATAAATTATGCACATGCTACACATCAATTATTCCTCTTGTCCCTCCAACCTGTTGTGCTGTAGGATTTTCAAGAACCAAAAAAAAAAGACCTCACAGTAAACAATCTTGAGATGCAGGATTTCACCAACCAGGGCCTTGCATGTCAGCTGTAACACAGTGGCAAGGACAGAAAGCCATCTGCCAGAACCATCACAGCCCAACACTGCAAACTTCTTTCACTTGTCAATTGAAACTATTTTTCACTCCTGACATTTGTGTTGGCTTTCCATCTTGTCCGTAAATTGAATCTCAGATCCTCCTCCCTCCCAGTTTTCTCTCTGCAAAAATGAAAGACACACGTTGAATCCACAAACAAGACTGAACGCACAGCACCCAAGGATGAATTTCTTGTCCTGTGGTGCAGCAAACTGTGTTTTTTTTTTCCTCCCAGCTCGAGGATATATTGCCTATAATTAATAAACATGAAGAAGAGCGATTTCATTCTGACACCTGGGTTTACTTTCTTCATTATGATTTGTAATAGATATGTGCTCTGAAATGTAGATAAATATATGTCCACACAGAGAAAAATGAGTGGACTATGAATCTCATTTAAATCAGACAGAGAAAACCAATACGATCATGCTGCGCATTTTAATATGTACAGTGAATTATATATTTAATTCACACCCACAAACACTATACATCAAATTGGATATGCTGACAGTTCTGGTCGTCTAGCTCACCTGTGCCTCCAGTCATACATTTATTCCAGCGCTGACATTGAATCACGGCTGAGTTAAAACTCAAAGACAGTCGGTGATGCACCTTGGCGCTCTCTATCTGTGAAACCCATTTCAGGAGCAAATAGAAAAACAGCCAAAGCCACACATTGGATTGGACAGGATTAAGTTTCACATTGTTTATCGAGTGTTTTGATAGCTAATGAGATTTCATCAGGTTGGGTGGGTAGAAGGATGGGTTAGGAGACAGACCACAGTAGCCAAATGTCGACTCTGGGTGTTGATTTAGCGCTTTGACAAAGTGAAAGTGGGGACGGGGACAGCTATGGCGCCTGAGGATGGAGCTGGGACTGATGAGAAGCACTGAGGCAGTTCACTGCTGCAACAGAAGGGGGGGGGTCCCTCTTCACTGCTGTGGAAACCAGGCCGATGCAAATTACATTATTTTCCAGGGAATATAAGTCATACAATCAGTTGACTGGTGAACCGATGAAGATGCTTTTTATAATAAGTGAGAATGACATTGAATGGATTGAGTTTTCTCTGTGAGTTGAGCTTTCACTGAGGTATGTGCAGCATGTGGCCCTGGGCTGGAATTTATACTGTCATATTATTTAAAAAATCACTTTTATTTGCATGTTTGTGTTTGAAAACTGCATAAAAACTAATTTCTGTTTACCTTTTAATGAACAATGCGTGTCCTGAGCTTTCACTGTTACTCACAAGGCTTTACCTCGCTATGCAAAAAGGAGTTTGTAGAAGACATACCGCCCACTTTCACATCTCTTCGAGACTGTCATCCTAAACCAAAGACTATTTTCTTGCTGCCAGTCATGCACAGATAGCACTTCAAGGTCTGCCAAGGTTGAAAGGAAAAGATGTAGCCGATGTAAGAAGCACCTCCCGCACTTCTTTCTTGCTCTTGACAATGTGTATAACCATGTAATCCCCTTTTAATTTCAGTATTACAAATGGGCAGATCAGCATTGCATGCAGAAATCATGCAGCATTGAATTTGTCACATACTGCACACTTTGAGAAAAGGTCACCGGAGCAGTCTGTGATGTGCACGGATCTGGATCTTTATTATAAGTGACAGTGACATCAAGTTAAGTAATGAAATGGATGCAAGAGAGGCAGGGGGTGGGGGGGGGACTACTGTTTATGTCATGGCTGTGTAAAAGGACTATTGTGTGTAAGATGCGTAAGGATTTTGCAACAAGCCCTGAAGCACAGTTTTCCCTCCCAGCGATGTCTCACATCACACCGAGGATCGATTTTAATGTAAGAACAGACTTTAGAGCATAATTATTCTCGTAAGCTTCAAATAGAAAGAAACAATCACAGGGAAAATTTAGGTCGCACATGACGATCTTGCAAATGCAGATCATTAATTTATCATTGTGATGTAGAGGCTGTTTTTGCAGTTGTGTCTAAATGCATAATTAATCAGCAGCATTGAAGCACTGGAGGAAATTTCGACTAATGAGAGACAAAGAATTTATAAACAGTACTGAAATCAAACAGTGAAAAAGTGAGGAAAAGGAGAAAGGTGAACATCATGCCTGCAGAGTGTGTAAATGTATTTTTCAAGGATTCTGGTAGCCACAATTTATTTGCAAGCCAATGTTTTGCTTCATAGTCTTCCAGTAAAAAAGGAAGTCAAGCAGCGTGACAACATTACACAGTTCGAGGGGATTGCTTTTCACACCTATGGCTGAAATATGCAGGTATACAGAAATCCAACACAGTAAAAAGGAGAAGAAAACTCATTCTGTATCCCATCAAGAATGGCACTAAAATAAATATCTAACAGAAAGAAAGAAAAAATAATTGATTTTTGCTGCAATATGCTAAAGCTAAAACTATTTTTAGCCTGTCAATGTAATACTGAAAAAAAATCAATGGCTTTGGATTGCGTTCTCACACAGTATACACTTTATTGATCTGGTGCCTCATGTCTGAGATACAAAAAATTAAAATCTCTGGTTGGATCGGAGAGTAATGATGTCTGGTAGCATTTGTGTTATGTCAAAGGGATCAAATAGTCACATTAAAGCATGGCATTGTCCCTGCTTTGCTGTGTATAGTAAAGAATGGATAAGCCCTTGTCTTTCCTCTTCTTGGCTCTAATTTCACATGTTCAGTGCTGGTTCCCTGGAGACTGACGGGCAGGGATGAAATCCTGCTGTGAGAATACTCCCATAAACCCTTGGTGAGATCCCATGCTTCTACTTCCCCCAACTACAGATGTGGGGAATTAAGACATAAACAGAGTAGAAATAATCCAATTACCTCTAATGGGCATGTCCATAATGGAAGTATCTGAGGAGGAAGTGCCTTGAATCCTCCCAAAGCCTGTTCTAATTTCTGTAGCGGTGTAGCAGAGTTTACAAAAGACACTTCCAAGGTTAGTTACTAAGTAAAGCATGCAACATTTTACGGAGTAAGAAAGCAGCTTTTAAGTAGCAGCTTAGATGTGGTGAGAAGTGTTTAAATGGATTTTTCTTATATATCCTCTGTATTTTAGCAGCATCTTTGATTTGTTTAGAATTTTTGCTCTGCATTTTCCAGAGATCATCACGTGATATACACTGACCCATTGGGGAACCAACCCTTTCTCATCCCCAGGCTGTCAAATAACAACGTTTTGTCACGCCCACGCCAGGCTTACAATTGACTCCAATGTAAAACCATCCGCGGCAATATTAGACGCTCTGAAGAACTGCTCCAGCCACCCATTCACCCCAACATTAACCTGACCATGGCCCTGTAGGACGCTGTGGGCATCAGTCCCATTGGAGAACGGAGGACCGGCCACCCAGAAGTAGTTTCTTCACTGTTAATTCCCATGTTAAGATTTTCTTTCAATGATATCTTCAACATTTCTCAAAACTAAAACATGAAAGTGTCCTTGATAATTCAACAATAAGATAGGTTAATGTTAGGGCTTTCAGTTTTGATTATTTCTCCTTCGATTCTGAGAAAGTTTTTTGTTGTCAGTTTTGGATAGCAGTTTGGATAGCGGAAGGCTAGGCTACTCATGAGTACCTGCTTATTACCCATGATCCTTAGCCAGAGGAATCCAGCTCACCACTAAACCTGAAGTCTGGTGGAAAACATTTAAATTACTTAAGTACTTACTGTACAGTGAATTTACAGTCATAATCAGCCAGACATAGTGTGCCACATAGGCTTTTACGTAGGCGTTTTTGGCATAAAATGCTCCCTGATCCAGCGGGAAACTTTTTTTTCTCTTCCGAGATATATTATATTTCATATCTTTTTACGACCCTACTTACAACACTACTTTGAAAGCCAGAAGAACTACAGCTATGGTGTTGATTTGTATCAAGCTGCATGGTGGGCCTCTCGGGAATTGTAGTTTTTATGAAATATTAGTGTTTTTCAAAGGATTGGAAGTTGTAAAGAATTTAAGGGGATGTAAACACATTTGTGTAATCAGATTCTAAATATCTAATTTTTAAATGGGTAAAAATATTTTAACCATATATATTTATTATCCTGGGCAATTAATTATATCTATATTTACAATGTGCAACCGTCCTTCATATTTATTAATTATATAAATATATGTATTTTTATATATATATACCAGTCTCTATACATCCATATATATATATATATATATCATCATTTAAATTATACTTATGTTGTGAAATTATTTTCTGTGCAAATAAACGTATTTATTTTTTTATTGTAGTGAGAACAGCAGGGGGGTTAATGTCTCCCCACATGCACCAACACACAGGAGCATCATTTATGACCTGGTGGAACACCATGGGGGGAGGTTTGAATAATCTCTGCTCAGATCTCTGGATGCAAACTGACTTCTTCCCCTCTCAAACAGTAAAGGTGTCAATTTGGATACTTGCCACAAAAAGACCAGAACTTTCCACCCGGAGAAACAACATGCTTGTCATGCTAATGGTGCAACAGAAACATTTAAAGACAATAAATTGACTCTCTGGATTAGTTTAACTAAAGCAGGAGAAACACATTGTTGTCTGTCTCTCTCACACACACCCACATGCAAACAAACACACTCTTTCTTCTCTCACCCCCGATGTGGTCTGACATAGGGTTTGCCAGACACCTGTCATAAAGGTTGAAAGTACATTACTAAGTGAAACAACTGTGATATCCTTGCTGTGTTAATGTGAATTTGTTATATAACCAATCAGTAATCCAGCTAACATTAATCAGCATGTTTCCTTGATGTGTAACCCAACTTTTATTTTTGTAGGACATGAAATGAGCAAGTTATGAATTCAGGGAGTTAACCTCTTGTTTACCAGGTGACAGCATTGCCACCTCCTGACAGAAGTCTCTGCAACCATCGCCATTATGAATCTGTATAATATTGTAACTATTATACTGTATTAAGCAAACTGTATTGTTTAACCTTATACCACTTATTAGCAGTGTTAAAAATGTGTGTTAAAGTTAATGAAAGATAACTGGTTGAATCTGCTGAAAAAGTTGTTGGTGGAATAATTTTTTTCTGAATGTTTCATAATCACTATGCTACAGTGGTGTGCAAAAATGTTTGCCCCCTTCCTGCTAGGGCAATTAACTTCTCTAAATGGGAATTCATATATTTTATTCAACATCAACTCTTTAGCACAGCAAAACTGTGGTTTGGCCTACTGTTTTGATGAGGCGTTTCTGCCGGCAAACAAAGGAATAGAGTTTTCGACATGAAGGCCGTCAAAAATTCCTCCGCCTTTGGCAAACGGATAGAACTACTTTCACCGACATAGCAGCCCCAGGCTGGACCTCACCACTAAGCTCAATGGGTGTTTTATGTTACCTTGTAGTTTTCTCTTCCTCGTCTAAAGTCCATTCACCTTTTTCCAAGGAAGTTTTTTCAAATGCCTCAGTATTAAACTGAAGTGCTGTTTCTTTGACTTTTGTATTTTTGTAACTTTACCACTAAGCCTCACGATTCTTACAACTTTATTTCCTTTAAAGTTACTCAAGCCTAGCTGAAGAAGTTACTGTAGCCAGAGATATTTTATTTGACAAGCCACATCACTGACTCTACAGAAGTCGCTCTGGGCCGCTGGAAGCCAGCCAACTTTGAAAGCAAAGCCCTTCTGAAAGAAGCCTGGACAACGTCTGTGTTCTAACACAACAAAATTTAGAACCGAAGAAACTTCAAATCCTGCATCTCCCAGAGAACTGTGCCAGCAGCGACCTTCACCATCGGCCCTGAAACGAGACCGCCAGACCGGCCAGGAGAACTCATCAGCTCGGTGACCAACTGCTTTCACGGAGTCACCTGGGAGCTACCTTCTGGGCTCCTAAATCATAGAGTCTGACCCACAGGCAGACACGCCGGCACCTTCCTCTTGCACAGTGGATTCTACCATGCACACCATGTTGGAAAGCTGGCAGAAACGCCTCATCAAAACAGTAGGTCAAACCACAGTTGATGAACAAGAGTTGATGTTGAATAAAATATATGAATTCCTATTTAGAGAAGTTAATTGCCCTAGCGTTACATTAGCGTATTGCAGTCGTTTTTATAATCAAATTACATACCTCACCTCACTATTGCCAATAACTTAAGGTTTAACCCATCATTCCATATCTGTACTCATTTGTTTGTTAGTTAATTTCCTTTATCATATAGTATCTTAGTAATCCTTCATTTATTCAGTTATTAGGCATTTAGCTATAATTAAATGTCTTTATTTAATCAGTAAGAAGTTGTCTGTGTGTTTTCTTTGAAGCAGAAGACAAGGTCAGTCTTTCAAAAGAATTCAATCCTTCTTATGAGATCAATTTAATCGTCAAATTTTAATGAATTTGTTTTTGTTTTTCATGTTAACTGGATGGTGCCCCAACAAGTGTATTAAAGTGTAAGTAGCTGATTCTCCTACAATATATAGTAGTGTAATGCAAAAATCAATGGCTTTGGATTGCGTTCTCACACAGTATACACTTTATTGATCTGGTGCCTCATGTCTGAGATACAAAAATTAAAATCTCTGGTTGGATCGAGAGTAATGATGTCTGGTAGCATTTGTGTTATGTCAAAGGGATCAAATAGTCACATTAAAGCATGGCATTGTCCCTGCTTTGCTGTGTATAGTAAAGAATGGATAAGCCCTTGTCTTTCCTCTTCTTGGCTCTAATTTCACATGTTCAGTGCTGGTTCCCTGGAGACTGACGGGCAGGGATGAAATCCTGCTGTGAGAATACTCCCATAAACCCTTGGTGAGATCCCATGCTTCTACTTCCCCCAACTACAGATGTGGGGAATTAAGACATAAACAGAGTAGAAATAATCCAATTACCTCTAATGGGCATGTCCATAATGGAAGTATCTGAGGAGGAAGTGCCTTGAATCCTCCCAAAGCCTGTTCTAATTTCTGTAGCGGTGTAGCAGAGTTTACAAAAAGACACTTCCAAGGTTAGTTACTAAGTAAAGCATGCAACATTTTACGGAGTAAGAAAGCAGCTTTTAAGTAGCAGCTTAGATGTGGTGAGAAGTGTTTAAATGGATTTTTCTTATATATCCTCTGTATTTTAGCAGCATCTTTGATTTGTTTAGAATTTTTGCTCTGCATTTTCCAGAGATCATCACGTGATATACACTGACCCATTGGGGAACCAACCCTTTCTCATCCCCAGGCTGTCAAATAACAACGTTTTGTCACGCCCCACGCCAGGCTTACAATTGACTCCAATGTAAAACCATCCGCGGCAATATTAGACGCTCTGAAGAACTGCTCCAGCCACCCATTCACCCCAACATTAACCTGACCATGGCCCTGTAGGACGCTGTGGGCATCAGTCCCATTGGAGAACGGAGGACCGGCCACCCAGAAGTAGTTTCTTCACTGTTAATTCCCATGTTAAGATTTTCTTTCAATGATATCTTCAACATTTCTCAAAACTAAAACATGAAAGTGTCCTTGATAATTCAACAATAAGATAGGTTAATGTTAGGGCTTTCAGTTTTGATTATTTCTCCTTCGATTCTGAGAAAGTTTTTTGTTGTCAGTTTTGGATAGCAGTTTGGATAGCGGAAGGCTAGGCTACTCATGAGTACCTGCTTATTACCCATGATCTAGCCAGCCAGAGGAATCCAGCTCACCACTAAACCTGAAGTCTGGTGGAAAACATTTAAATTACTTAAGTACTTACTGTACAGTGAATTTACAGTCATAATCAGCCAGACATAGTGTGCCACATAGGCTTTTACGTAGGCGTTTTTGGCATAAAATGCTCCCTGATCCAGCGGGAAACTTTTTTTTCTCTTCCGAGATATATTATATTTCATATCTTTTTACGACCCTACTTACAACACTACTTTGAAAGCCAGAAGAACTACAGCTATGGTGTTGATTTGTATCAAGCTGCATGGTGGGCCTCTCGGGAATTGTAGTTTTTATGAAATATTAGTGTTTTTCAAAGGATTGGAAGTTGTAAAGAATTTAAGGGGATGTAAACACATTTGTGTAATCAGATTCTAAATATCTAATTTTTAAATGGGTAAAAATATTTTAACCATATATATTTATTATCCTGGGCAATTAATTATATCTATATTTACAATGTGCAACCGTCCTTCATATTTATTAATTATATAAATATATGTATTTTTATATATATATACCAGTCTCTATACATCCATATATATATATATATATATCATTTAAATTATACTTATGTTGTGAAATTATTTTCTGTGCAAATAAACGTATTTATTTTTTTATTGTAGTGAGAACAGCAGGGGGGTTAATGTCTCCCCACATGCACCAACACACAGGAGCATCATTTATGACCTGGTGGAACACCATGGGGGGAGGTTTGAATAATCTCTGCTCAGATCTCTGGATGCAAACTGACTTCTTCCCCTCTCAAACAGTAAAGGTGTCAATTTGGATACTTGCCACAAAAGACCAGAACTTTCCACCCCGGAGAAACAACATGCTTGTCATGCTAATGGTGCAACAGAAACATTTAAAGACAATAAATTGACTCTCTGGATTAGTTTAACTAAAGCAGGAGAAACACATTGTTGTCTGTCTCTCTCACACACACCCACATGCAAACAAACACACTCTTTCTTCTCTCACCCCCGATGTGGTCTGACATAGGGTTTGCCAGACACCTGTCATAAAGGTTGAAAGTACATTACTAAGTGAAACAACTGTGATATCCTTGCTGTGTTAATGTGAATTTGTTATATAACCAATCAGTAATCCAGCTAACATTAATCAGCATGTTTCTTGATGTGTAACCCAACTTTTATTTTTGTAGGACATGAAATGAGCAAGTTATGAATTCAGGAGTTAACCTCTTGTTTACCAGGTGACAGCATTGCCACCTCCTGACAGAAGTCTCTGCAACCATCGCCATTATGAATCTGTATAATATTGTAACTATTATACTGTATTAAGCAAACTGTATTGTTTAACCTTATACCACTTATTAGCAGTGTTAAAAATGTGTGTTAAAGTTAATGAAAGATAACTGGTTGAATCTGCTGAAAAAGTTGTTGGTGGAATAATTTTTTCTGAATGTTTCATAATCACTATGCTACAGTGGTGTGCAAAAATGTTTGCCCCCTTCCTGCTAGGGCAATTAACTTCTCTAAATGGGAATTCATATATTTTATTCAACATCAACTCTTTAGCACAGCAAAACTGTGGTTTGGCCTACTGTTTTGATGAGGCGTTTCTGCCGGCAAACAAAGGAATAGAGTTTTCGACATGAAGGCCGTCAAAAATTCCTCCGCCTTTGGCAAACGGATAGAACTACTTTCACCGACATAGCAGCCCCAGGCTGGACCTCACCACTAAGCTCAATGGGTGTTTTATGTTACCTTGTAGTTTTTCTTCCTCGTCTAAAGTCCATTCACCTTTTTCCAAGGAAGTTTTTTCAAATGCCTCAGTATTAAACTGAAGTGCTGTTTCTTTGACTTTTGTATTTTTGTAACTTTACCACTAAGCCTCACGATTCTTACAACTTTATTTCCTTTTAAAGTTACTCAAGCCTAGCTGAAGAAGTTACTGTAGCCAGAGATATTTTATTTGACAAGCCACATCACTGACTCTACAGAAGTCGCTCTGGGCCGCTGGAAGCCAGCCAACTTTGAAAGCAAAGCCCTTCTGAAAGAAGCCTGGACAACGTCTGTGTTCTAACACAACAAAATTTAGAACCGAAGAAACTTCAAATCCTGCATCTCCCAGAGAACTGTGCCAGCAGCGACCTTCACCATCGGCCCTGAAACGAGACCGCCAGACCGGCCAGGAGAACTCATCAGCTCGGTGACCAACTGCTTTCACGGAGTCACCTGGGAGCTACCTTCTGGGCTCCTAAATCATAGAGTCTGACCCACAGGCAGACACGCCGGCACCTTCCTCTTGCACAGTGGATTCTACCATGCACACCATGTTGGAAAGCTGGCAGAAACGCCTCATCAAAACAGTAGGTCAAACCACAGTTGATGAACAAGAGTTGATGTTGAATAAAATATATGAATTCCTATTTAGAGAAGTTAATTGCCCTAGCGTTACATTAGCGTATTGCAGTCGTTTTTATAATCAAATTACATACCTCACCTCACTATTGCCAATAACTTAAGGTTTAACCCATCATTCCATATCTGTACTCATTTGTTTGTTAGTTAATTTCCTTTATCATATAGTATCTTAGTAATCCTTCATTTATTCAGTTATTAGGCATTTAGCTATAATTAAATGTCTTTATTTAATCAGTAAGAAGTTGTCTGTGTGTTTTCTTTGAAGCAGAAGACAAGGTCAGTCTTTCGAAAAGAATTCAATCCTTCTTATGAGATCAATTTAATCGTCAAATTTTAATGAATTTGTTTTTGTTTTTCATGTTAACTGGATGGTGCCCCAACAAGTGTATTAAAGTGTAAGTAGCTGATTCTCCTACAATATATAGTAGTGTAATGCTATAGTATATTTTCTATTCTCTATTTCTATTTTATTTTTATTTTATGTATATTTTTTATCTATCAACCTTTTTCCTGTGTTCATGTGTTGAATCTTGAGCTGCTGTAACAAGCGAATTTCGCCGGTGTGGGATCAACGAAATTTATGTCATTTGACGGCACCCCCAGTTGTTGACTATGCTCCCATGTCTGTAGCCTCTTTTGTTGCTGGATTATAAGCCTTCAAACATGCACCTAGGTCAAGGTTCAAAGGTCAGTATCACAAAGCAGGAGCCATGAAGAATCTTCATACTGACATATCTTACTCTTCAGGTCATGACCTTTCAGGTTTCTGGTCGCGATGTATCTGGTTTAGCTCTACTATGAGTCACCTTCAGAGATTATTGTACAATATTGCTGACAATCTAGGGCATTCCTACAGGCTTGGAGGAAGGCCTGAAGTGCTTGGGTTATGGCTAAAAAGCCCAACTTGTTCTCATTCACAGGTCATCAAATACTGATGCATGCATAGGCTACTATTTACACACTATTACACATAATCTTTTTGATTCTTGGTTTTGGGATTTTATGTCAGCATGACATAGCATGCATACAAAGAATGTGTCTTGGCATTTGTTCTAAAAAAAAATGCATCACAGTAGAATAATAATAGACAAAAGTAAGAAAATAATAATAATAAATAAATAAACAAAGTAATGTTAAAAAGAAATTGACATTTTAAAATGGACTGTGCTATGGACAAAGAAATTAAGTGTATGAAATATATGAAGGTAAAATTAAATGAGATGTATGCATAAATTAAAATATGTAACATTGGAGGTTGAATGCAATGTACAATATAAAGTCCAGCTTGATTATATATATGAACGTGACAAGTGCAGGGATTAAATGAGGGATGTGAAATGTAAAGTCCAGATTGATAACCCCTTATTAAAAAAATTGATTCCATAATTAAATATCCTCAGCCACATATTCTTGGAAATATAAAATTAAATGAGCAACTTCACATTTTACAGTCACAGGCTATAAAACGCCCTTTTTTTAAACAGAGGCGTTTGGATTCAGGTTACAGTCAACCAGCAGTAATTTGGAATGGAATAAAGCCCACTGATGGCAGACAGCCCAAAACTGGAGTCGAATGCGCCAAGTCCACCCACAACGTTACGTGCATGTAGCAGCGTCCATAGCAACCACCATAGCAACGATCTGAGACCTGAGAGAATCTTTGTAATAACTAACAAAACTAAGGATCATGTACATTCACTGAATGAAGATTATGAAAATAAAACACACATTTCTCGCTATAAATGTTATCAAAACATATTTTAATGCAGAAACTTATCTTATCTTATAATGCCGCATTTTCCACTGAGAAAAGAAATGTCCATCAATTTGGTTTTCACAAAAGAAACGTGGTGGTCATGTGGCATGTATACAGGACAATAGAAAAGAATAGGACAAAAAAACTATTTCTCAGAATTCATTAAAACCGTAACATTGCCCTATCGTACTGTTGAATTATCAAGGACACTTTTGTGTTTTATTTTTGAGAAATGTTGAGGATATCATTGAAAGAAAACCATAACATGGGAATTAACAGTGAGGAAAATACTTCCGGCAGCGGGTCCTTGGTTCTCCATGCTCTCATCACAGCATGTTATAGCGTCGTGGTCAGGTTAATATTGGAGTGAATGGACGGCCAGAGCAGTTGCTCTGAGCGTCTAATAAACGTCCAAAAAGTTTATTTGTCACAGACAAGTTATAACATTAATTGTCAAGCCTTGCATGTTTCACTCACAAGCTTTGAAGCTAGCGAACTGATGTTTCAACGCTAGCCTGGAAGCCAGGTTCATTCATTCATTTGTTACAGCAAACTGAAAACTTTTTCTGCGAGAAGAACTGGCTTCCAGACAGGCTAAACCAACATGGCTCGCTAGAAAATTTGCCACAAGTTGACATAGCCAACTGCCTAGTAAGATTGACTTAACGTCAGCAAATTTATATGCTTAGTAAATATTAGGACTTACACTTCAAGTGTCTCCTCAGGTTGGTTGTATTCTTCCCACCTAATTTGTAGCCACAGGGTGTCTTTCGTGTCTCGTTGCTACAATGATTGTGCTTTCCTTTCTGCCGAATTATAAATAAAGTGTGTCCATAGATCTATTATTTTATTCCAATGTTGTTGTCATTAACTTTCTGTTAGTTTTGGACAGCATCTGCACTCGTCACATCAATCTACACTACACGTCAATCAGTGGATGTATTGCTTTTATTTTGACAGACAGACTAGATGCACAGTTGGGGGAAAATATCATGCATTTAGTGAATGCCTGATAGCCCACCACTAACAATTTAGTCCCATTTCGTCTCGTCAATTAAAACAAAACATACATTTCAGCAAAGTTTTTACTATCAAAGATCTATTTTTAGCTCGTCTCGTCTTAGTCATTGAAAAAAGGTCATTGACAAACATTTTTCGTGATAGTTTTTGTTTACGAAATTAACACTGGTATAATGTTTCCCATCTTAGTTTAGTTCACTTTAGTCTGATGGGAATGTCATTAGTTTTGCAGGTATTTGGTTATGAACCCAAGTATTGGACAAATTGATTGCATTAATTTCGACCTGATGATGGCGCTAAATGAAAAGTTAGTTAGTTATTACAATTCATTCTGAGGAGGATATGAATATCTGTACCAGATTTCATGGCAATCCATCCAGTAGTTGTTGAGAAATTTCACTAAAAACAACAAATATCAACCTCTTGGTGGCGCTATAGGAAAAGTCAGGGGATCACCAAAGTCAGTAGGATTCAGCCTCTGGGAACCATGCCTGTCTGCAAAATATCATGGCAAATCATCCAATCATCCATCCCTTGAGCCACCCCACTACCGTGACTAAAAATGTGACAAAGTATTACCTTAGGGATTTGAAGCTGCAGCATTGCTTTACTGAATATGAATAATTTACAATAAAGCATATCTTTTGCTTTCTTTGCAACATAATTACATATTTTAAAGGATGAGTCTGGTATTATTCAATATTTTTCTTGTTGTCAACAACTTTGATCAAAGACCAAATGCAAAAATTAATTAGTCCTTCTCTCAATATTTTACGACTTCCCTACCCTGACTGTGGCACTCAGCCTCAAGCCCAATGGTTCCTGAAGACGAAAATCTTAAAAAAAATATATATAAAAATTATTATTAAAAAAATATTTATATCCATTCTTCTTAAAAGGTTTATTTTTAACAAACATAACTCAAACAGGAGTAAATGGTTTAAACACAGTTCTTAGGGACCATTTTCAGCTGTGGATTAATACACATTTGGTGCACAAGAGAGTATTTACTGCAACAGGATGATGTATGTGAGACTGAATCAAAATATGCTACAGTCCCCATGTTCATTGTAATGAAGGACAATGTCATTGAGTGCAACAATGTGGCTCACTGATGTGTTTTTAATGCCAGCCTTATCCTTTAAATTATGTTACACAATCCCCACACACATGAAAATGTTTCTTTAGTATAGAGTAGTTCTGAGTAAGCTGTTCCCTCACATAGTGAGGGAATCTGTGCATCCCCCATGCTGGTCAGATCTCATTAGGTGTGAGGTGGTCACGTTGACACACTGGTCCAAACACATTATGATCAGCAGTCATCAGGTAGCCCAATCCCCTCTGTAATGCTATTAGGACAGCATGAGACACGCAGGGCGATGCACACCATCATTAGCTTCTATGCAAATCTCATCCTGCAGGACGGTAAGCAGAGACCAGGCATGCCCTCCTCACTGACTACTGCACTTTTTCATATTTTCATATTTAAAGACAATTTCTTGACTAGGACATCTCAATCTGTGTAGTTACCACAAACCCATTCACAGTACTTCTCAAAAGGAATCTTCAAATGCTTCAACAAGTTTAAACAAGAAGAGTGTAAATCTGAATAAAATACATACCAAAACCACGTTATTTCAGCAGTTTTCACACGTTTGACTGAATGATTTTAATCCTGCAAAAGCTCAATAATGTTTGGTATTGCTTCATTGCCAAACAAAATGATGACCATTGTCTGCTGATATTTGCAGTAATCCCACTATTAAATGCTTTGCTCAAAGACTTATTCTTGTTATGTTTGCTTTTAAGGGGATGAAAATTTAACTGAAAATTTTTCCTGCAGTGTTTGTCTCAGGTGTTCAACATGAGAAATAATGACTAGTGGATAAGGCAGAAAAGGGCTCAGATAGTGTTCTGCTACCAGGGACATGCTCACAAAACAAATTCATAACAGCCACATGTTTCATCATGTGCTGAAAGACCATGTTTCTCTTCAGTTACTTATTTTTTACATTTTCATCTAACATTTATGAAACACTGACACTCATCCTTAACATCTAAGAATGACGGAAAATTGACCAGTTTTCTCTGATGGCTTACTAAATGTAAAAGTCGTAGTGAATTTTAAAAGCATTGTGACACAGAAAATTCAACCCTATCATCAGACAGAAGCTCGATATTAGTCGATTCCACAAAACCACGAAATACATTCAGTGATATGTTTTTTTAACATTCAATGCAAACATTTTTCATTTGTTTTATTTCTACAATGTCTTTGCATGGCAACTACAAGATTATTAAAACTGCACTAATCAATATTTTTATATCAACAATGGATCATATGATTATGTGTAATGTGAAATGGTTCACTTATAGTGACAAACCCACAAAGAATTATCACCCAGCTCTGCAGTACCCTCAGCTCTACGGAGAATTTTAGAGTCTTTCAGTTCATTGTTTTGGTTTTGGTCAGCTCTCAACCTTTCTGTTTTTGGTTCAGTCTCTGCTCCCATTAACCTCGTGTCCAGCTGCAGCAGTCAGCTGTTTTCAGCAAAAAAGCTCTAATAAAACCCCTGTGCACTACCACCAAACAGCGGACAAACAAAGTTAGGGACTAGATAGTAAACATAGTGGAGCATTTAGTAGCTATTTTTAGCAGTATTTTTCTCATTTCTGGAAACCAGAAGAGAGATAAAGGGAGAGAGAATACTGGACTCATCAGGTGGCCAGCAGTGGTGTTCAGTACATGTACGAATGAATATTGACACTGAAATTTTAAAAGTGAACTACACTCAATCACCATTGTCACAGACTGAATCAGTAGCTTTTAGCAGTGGAGCTCCTCACTGGTGACTGAGATTCCCGCTGTCAGCTCAGCCATGATAGTACGTTACTTCTTTGATAAAAACTTTTAAAAGCTCAATAAAATCCATCTTTTTCCTCCCTGTTTTTGGTTACATGAGGTAAGAAGCAAAATTTTAATTAGAGGAACCATTACTTGATTTATTTTTACTCAAGTAATATCTCCATGTTTAGTGATTTCATTACTCATTCATGCTTTCCCTAGTTTTTAATCTATTTTTCTGCACTTCATATTTTAAAGCCCTCTTGAGCATTGTTGTAAATTGAGTGTTGTGACTAGTCAGTGTGGGGGCTGCAAAGATAAAAAGACGAGCCAGAAAAACCATGGTGTATCATGATGAAATGAAAAGATCTCAAGTGCACTGAGAGGACTGAAAGCTTTTTCTATGCAGACTTGTCATGTTCTGTGGAAGAAATGCTAAATTAAATACTGAAAAGGCATTCCCCTTAAAGCAGTCGCTGTCGGGGGAAAATTAAAGCTTTGCCCTCTCGATGCCTCTCCCAAAAGAAGACGCACTTCAAATTAAAAAGGACAGACACAAACATGGCAACCGGGACAAAAAGGTGCCTCCAGTGTGTCAAATGCCAAATTAAATGCCAGAATGAGTTCCTCAGTTGATATGTAGGCCATGCAACCTTTGTCTTAACGCTCCTTGTCAGTCAGACACTGCAGTATAAGCTACAGTATATTACTGGAGCTGCTGTGACAGAGATGACACATATGTAATTCAAAGGAGCCATGTAAAGAGTCAGCAAAGTGTGAGCTGTTTTGAAGACAACAAGACAAAACAATGTGCACCAAAACACTGAGGCAGCCATCCGAGGCGCCATCTTGAACTGGTTGGGAGCTATATAAATAAATAAATGGAATTGAGTTGATTAGAGATAGTGATGATAATGTGGTTTCCATCTTCACATAAAAAGTTCGACATTTGTGAGACAGTGTCTATCCACTTTGCCTGCGTTTGAGCACCAAGCATCATCAATGTAAACGGAGTCCTCCTCTCATTTTGCCGGAGTCTTGCACTCGGAACACAGTCCGGCCATCAAGTGCTTGATCTGCTTGACTGAATGTGATTTTGTCCAGATTGGACATTAGCCAGGAGCAACCTTAAGTTCAAGCGGCTTGCTTTCCTCTCCTCCAGGGGTGATCACAGCAGCCGCCATCGGCCTGCTCCGGTTGATCAGGCTGGTTGGATCGTCTCAAGGTCCGCTGCTATTTAATCCAAACCCAGGCTTCCTTTTCAAATGATGACGATGATGTATTTCTGTCACAGGTAATACATGTTTCAGCAATAAAGCTGGGGAAAAAAACAGATGAAAAATGAGTTACAAGCTGCAGTATCTGCCATACGCAGCCATTGCCATAGTCAAAATCTCCTGTTCCAGTTGATTTGAACATGCTTGACCATGTGAAAGTACAGGTGTATATGCACCCAAGATCTCAATGTGGACACTGGAGACACATATTAATACCAGGTGTAAATGTAATCAGGTTAAATCATATCTAGAAACAATCTGGATACGAGGCGCATTTTAATGCTAGGTGTTAAGGGAGTCAGTGACAATGGTGATTCAATAGAGTCAGTTCAGTTTAAATTGACTGCGATTAATTCGAACATGTACAGAACACCTCTACTACGTCATGAGTCAAGAACCCCACCCACCTAAAAAAAGTTTTAATAAAACAGTTTTACAATTTTTATATTGATTTAACTGTTCAGTAAATTTTTCTGTAAATCTTAACCTCGCTATTATCGTCTAAATGTTGTTTCAGAGCTCTTTCTAGATTTTGCCTAAAAGATTAGATATTGATTTTTAGATGTTTAGCCTAAAAAGATACCAGATTCAGTTTGAATAAAACAAACATGTGTAATATGTATGTAATTGTAGAATGTAAACTCCTCCTTGTGTCATTAAAAGAGTACTCCACAGACTTAGCGTTGCACTCCTCTAACATTGTCAGACTCACGATGGACATTTTAAAAAAAAATGGATAATAAGCGATGCTGCGAAACCAGACAGAGCATGTTTTTTATTCTATGCATTCTTCTTCCTTGTCAAAACCTGGTGCATTACCCACAATGCAACTCGACCACCAACAGTTTGGCTAATGTAGTCTAGAGCGTGCTACAGAGGTCTGGTAAGCTCACTTCTTTGAAACTTCACACGACTAGATTTTTTTCATTTTCAAACTTGTAGTCTTCAGACGCTGACTCAAGTGACATCACTTGAGGCATTTTATCAGACTTTTCGCAGCTCCCTCTGGAGAAACTAAAGGCAACTTTTTTCACATTTGCAGTAGTACTCCCCAACACCTGTAAACAGACTTTGATGTTTAAAATCGCTCGAGTTCCCCGTTAACACTCCCAAATTATCAGAAACTTTATCAAAGACATGACGTCAGTGTCCTCAATGGTATCTACAGCCCTGCTTGTACACAAGGTTTATTGAAATCAACTTTGCAGCTTGCCATGAAACATTGGTGTGAGTTAAACAATGCAGTGTGATGTAGGGTGGTGGGAAGGAGAAGATTGGGTGCTATTGATTGGGGCCATCCTGTCACATTAAGGCAAATTAGGCAAGTGCCTACTTGCCTAGACCTATGAGCAAAGGTTTTTAATTTTAAACTTTTTATTGTATTAATTATTTTGAATATTGTATGTAGTATGTAGTGTTATCATATAAATTACGGTGATTTTTTGTAAAAGTGGTGGAATGATTTGATGGTTAAGATGCAACCACATGCAACTAAACAACAAAACTCTGTATTTGACACCACTGCATGTTGTCTTCAAATTTGAGATCGAAACTTAATTCTTTACCTTGGAAACAGCAGTTGGCAAACAACCTCACCTAAGGTCCATTAGTAGCTGTTTCCAAGGTCAAGCATGAACCTGAATCTCAAAAACATTCTAGATTCATCCTGTAATTGGGTGTCACACTGTGTATTCAAAACAATCTCGACAAACAGAATCTCTGCTATTTAAAACGTCCGTTGTTGCAGTGATCCACATGGTTTCCACAACCTTGTTTATCACTGTCACATACCAAAGATGCCTAAATTGCCTGTTCCTTTTATTTGATACAGCGTGGTGGCTAACCAGGTAAAATGAACATGAAAATTGAAAAGAGCAATTTTTTAAATCATGCTAGCAACATGGGTCTAGAGATGGCAATGTGAGTATGTCTAGTCTGCTGTATAGGAAAAGTGCAGTGACATAACTTCTGTTATGAATTGATGCTATATAAATAAAATGGAATTGAATTACCTTTGGTGATCCCCTGACTTTTTGTCTAGTGCCATCATCAAGTCAAAAAGTTACTTTGTCCAACACTTTGGATTATGACTAAATATCTGCAGAGCTAATGACATTCACATCAGCCTCAGTTGTACTTTGTTGTGTTTAGTGCTAATTAGCAAATGTTTGCATTTTAAATTTCTAAACTAAGATGGTGAACATGGTAGACAGCATTGTCATTGTGAGCATGTTAGCATGTTGATGTTTCGCTCAAAGCACTGCTGTGCCTAATTACAGCCTCAGAGAGCATGGCTGTTTTTTCTCCCTCTTCAACATCAGGTGCTCCCCTGAGGATTGACCCTTTCCATCTTGTAAAGTCCATGAGCTTTCCTCTAGCAGCACCATCAGTCAAAAATGACATTGCAGCCTCTACAGACCAGGTTTTTTTAGACTTTTAACCTTGTTTCATTTCAACATTGCTTTAAAATAAGTCTCCGCAAAGTTTCCATCAACTTTTCTCTCCACTATAATAAACAACACTGCACAATCAATTTGGACTCAGGGAGGCTAAGACATGACAACTGTCACACCATGCCAATAACCCATGTGACGCCCACGCTGTGATCCAATGCTGAGGCCCTTTCACATATTGACAACAGTGGATTTTAGGAACAAAAACTTCTCTGACATCAAAAGCGAGCGCATCGCTGAATCAATTTCACAAGACGACTCAAAGACACAAGTGCTGTTTTAGATGGACTCTACAGGCTGCATTTTTGTCTTCACCCCCAGTGCTCTTGATGCTTTTGATTATGATTTTCCATCAACAAGACAGATTCCGACACCCTCCTCAGAGACCCTGCTTCTCATCTCTCCTCATGTAGCCATGTAGCTCTCCAACTATATTTACTGACTGCGAACACTCACTGCTTTTGATTATATCCCAAATTCTCAGTGTCCTCCTCTCAAGCCTGCCCAATCAACCTGCTCGTCTTGCATGTACACACACACACAGACACACACAACCCACCCGATGCCCCTGCAAGCATAATATAATTGGACAAAGATTTGAAATAACGGCTTCTCCCAGTGGAGAGATAGTTTTTCTCCTGGCAGCGGTGAATTGATAATCCGCTCTGTAAAATACTCCTGGGGTCTTCACTCTCATGTGGAGCTGCTGCTGAATTGGTAGAGGCAGCATTCAGGGCTGCTACACTCAATTCTCCATATCTCACACTGTCTAATTCTAATTGCCCGTGGCTGTAGGGCCACGAAACAGCGAAATGCCAATAACGCAATTAATTATATGACACAAACTTTAAATGATTTGTTATAGTATCCACAAATCTTGAATGGTTTGCTGCTATGAGGCTTACTCGAAAAGTTTCGCTTGATAATCTGAGAGTTTTACTCCCTGGATCAATGTTGCACTGTCATGACAACAAAATTTACTTTCCTCTACAATAATCTGTGGAAAAGGTTGCCATGTGGATTTCTCTCCTTAGAGACCATTTTTATCATCCCAGCTCAAAGAGTGATAATTTTATTTGACTACACTGGAAGAGAAACCTGAGCATAAGCTACTGAGAGGAAGCAGTAAATATATATCCAATACCCTACAGCTGAATATACAGTGTTGGAGAAGTGAAGGAGAAGAAGGATGAGTGGGAGGAGGTGAAAGACCCGTCTTTGGAGAAGAGCCAAAAAGCATCCTGGTCCATCTTTCCGCAGGTGTGATTAGGTGTGCATCTGGAAAACAGTGAGAATGAGAGCAACACTTTACACACCGAATAACGAAGGGCACACAACCTCGAGGTTGACAGCCCTTCATGATGGAGGGTCTGTTGAAGAAGAACGATAATGAAGAAGCTTCCCCACCGGAGAGTAACCCAACAAACTGGTAATCCTTTTGCATTGTGAGATGAGATACTGTAGTTAGCCAAGTGACCTTGGCTCTATGTGAGAAGGATATTGCCAGAAGGCTGTACGCCTCATGCTGGGAGATATTGCTATTTGGCGCACAGATACTGCAGCTGAATCCCTGCATGCATCGCACTCTCTGTGTAAAAAACAACAACAAAATAAAACACATTCTTGTGAGAGTCTTTTTTCTAGCGTTCCACATTGTATACAGTATAGAACATGTTTATTTTTTTTGAATGTAATGTTATTCCAGTGGAAATTATCATTTTCCATCTGTTACCATTCTCTCATAGTGAAAACAGATCAGATTTTCTCCATTGTGAGGATGTTCAACATGAGCTAAAATTTCAACACCAGATATTGAAATTAATTAATTTGCTTTATTTAACCCGCCAATCACTGCACCAACATCAGACACGGCATATAAAATTAATTGAATACCTTAAACCCTTTTTTCTGCAAGTATTTTTAATATATATCCAGCTTTCCTAAGGATTGGTCACACAAGGTCTCAGTACACTGAACTCATTGCAATACCAATACATTGCAGATTTGATATATTCCTGTGCCTTGGGACACTTTGGTCCACATTAGTGACTTGAGACAAGAGTAAAAATATTGTCTTGGCTTCTAATCTATGATGTCTAATGGCAAAATAAAATGATGAAAATGCTGACTGCAAGCTGTACTGTTTCTCTGGTAAACACGCTCCCTAATTCACAACTGATAGACGTAGCAAAAAATAAAACTCATTTGAAGTTACAAATCCTGACAGAGTTTGATACCACAAAATCTATCTTCCATTCATTGTTAATTGAACATCTCCAGGCTAGCATTTGGAGAGAATTGTTAATGTTCACAGTATTGATTGGCCTGTACCGGGCCTTCAGAGTAACATTGGCAGCGTTGCAGAAAGTGCACAAATCCAATCTTGCCCCTTTTTTTTGTAATTACCAGCTGACATTATCCCCTACATTAAAATTTCATGACCTGGGGACAAAGGCATGCCACTGAAAAATATATCAGCCTCTGCTGTCAATTGAAAAATTAACCAGTTAATCTAAATTCCAAAAACTTTTGGAAAACTAACTTTCAAAGCAACTTTGCCATATATGACTTCATTGACAGTTTGCTAAACGCCTTCCTTGAACAGCGATTCTCCAATCATAGCTTAACAACTGTAACTAGGCATGTCAAGCTTTGAGAGTAAGAGCAGGCTAATACTCACCAGTTAAAGCGTTTGGTTTTTTAAACCTTTCCAAAACCAAAAATACAGAAGCAAAAGTGTAAGCTGGACATGCTAACGTGCAACTGTAATTGATAACATTAAAAACAAGCCAACAAGCATTCCATTTAGGTGAGCTAGTCTCAGGGTCCTAGTATTGTGCACGGCTTACTGGAATACTTAATGGAACTGAGCCATTGTTAACGAAATTTGCTTCACCTGAGTTTTTTCTGCTGTGACAAGTCAAAATGGTCCATTTCCCCACTGTGTGGAAGCTGGTTTTGGAAGCTATCACAGTTGAGGCTAGCAGCTCTGTCCTGTTCTTTTGGATTTGGGGAAGTTTACACTCCAGCAACCCCAGACAAAGGCGAGATAGGGTTAGTTTGACAACACACTATTAAGTTCTCATCCTACAAGCCTTTTTTTATGTTAAAAAGTGAACACGTACTGTTTCCGAACACACAAACAAGTAGGCCTATGTAAGCTAATCTTACATTTCTCCCTTCTTGTACAACTAACTAGCAACACTGCAATACAAGAACATTGCAACAACAATTTAAGACGCTTTATACATGATTGTTGTTTTAAAACAAGTCAAAGGGAAACATAAAAAAGGCAGTCGCAGACAGCGTTTTAATAAACCAATTTGTGTAGCTAACGTTAGCTTAATTAGCTAGCTAGCTACAGCTGTAAAATCTGCTAGCGACAGTTCTCATTTCAGCCAGCAAAACTGTCTCCGGTTAGAAATGATGTCTGCTTTTCCTACAATTGTCTGAAATCAAGGACCCATTGTTTTTAAAAAAAAAAAAAAATACTAAGAATTTCAAGTGCTGAATCTGCCTCAGTTATCACCGTAAACAGCATGTGTGATGTGAGGGGCATTTTCATAAAATAAAAAAAGGACATAAGACGATGATGACAGTGGCCAACAGTCACTCTGTGAGTGTGTAAACAAATAAGTTTCTGTGTGGCATCGGAGTCTTAAAAAATATAATAAAGGGAAGGGCTCAGCGAACTGTCATTAGCAAAGTGATTTTAGCAGTGCTTTGTGATGATCTAACAACACCAGATAGCAGGAGTTTCTTTTCCCTCTATTTATTTTATTTTTGTCATAAATATAAGAATTGAAGGTAGAGGAAATACAAGAAACAATAATGAGTGTATTTCATATTTAAAAACCCAATATTATGAGCCAGTAGCTACATTTAGTGCAAAACACCATGGCAACAAATGCCACCATCACCACCAAACATGTTGCCAAAAGCAAGAAAAAAACAAGATTTTACAGTGCATCACTCTAAATTGAGCTCTATTTCAATTGCCTTACTCCCAGTTTAACCATGTTGTCTGCACATCCCCACACACACTCTCATACACTCCATTCCCACCAGCCCCTTACACACACACTGCCAGCAGCCATCATTCCACCCTGTATGTTCAGCTGGCCTGTCAAGTCCCCATCCAGCCAAATGCCCACCCATCTGTTGAACCTAAGACAGCATGCAAATCTCAACCAGAGAGGAAATGTTCAATCAAATGATGAACTTATCTGCATGCAAACAGTGGTTTTCAGGCATCTCTGAGGTCCGGGCCCTCAGGGCATGCTGCAAAGTGCATGTATGTGCTTCTCCCTGCAATGCAAAGTAACACTAATGCAAGATACAGTCTTGCTCTTGGTTAGCAAACCATGCACTTCCTTTCAACTAAATGTATTGCCATTTTCAATATGCTTTTTATGGTAATTGATTTAAATTACTAACAGGGGTTCATCTATTTTGTTCCTGTGTGTATTCAGAAAATATCTTTAAGCTGCAGGTTTGTTTGTTTTTTGAAGGAACTGTATTTCATGTTTCTTAAAAAATTGGCCAGTCAACTTCAATCACAGACTCAAGCTTTGTAAGGACACAGCAATAATGTATTTCTTTATACTCAGAACTCACGTTGTGGCAACAAAAAAGTTTCAAACGCTTTCAGGTATCCACAGGCCTTAAAATATCTTTTAAGAATATGTTTTAGATTGATGAAGGCTGACAGAAATAATTAGTTAGAGACATTTTAAATCAAACCCTTGCTGAGGATTTAGTGTAAATGTTGCCAGTTTTCATTAAGCAGCCACATTCTATACAAAGCACTACATGTTCTTTAGTGGCCTCCAGGGGGGAAAGGTAAGCAGTCACCTAGCTAAGGGCATAAATCTGACCAACAGGTAACCACAGGCCTGAGGCTATTAAGTCTGAGTGAACTTTAGCTCTGGTGAGTTCACCCTGCTTAGACTCACTGCAGTTAAGCCACCACTCACCTCTATTATCTTATTTGTCTGCTGCACTTATGGAAACAAACTGTAGTGACCCTGTAAGCAAAGGGAAGTCTACAAATCTAGACATTTTATGGATCAAACATTTTAAAACTCACTATAAAGTTTTACCCTTAGAGATAGTAGGGGAGAGTGGGGTGAGTTGTGCCAGGGGGGAAGTAGTTCCACCCATTGTTTCTGGAAAACCATAGAAGAAATTTGTCATGTGACCACATCATTTTGAAAAGCCATCCATTTTACTCATCCTCCAAAGAAGAGAGACACATAGCACGAGAGGAGCACATTTTAACTCAAAAACTGTTTTTTTCCTTTCAAAGTAAAATTTCTATGATCAAGGTTTTTTGATTGTAGTGTCTGAACAATTATAGAATAAGTTTGAAAACATTTCACACATGATTTAGTGCTTTAGCAGGCTACACAATGAGTCTATACAGTTAGCATGATGTTAGCTCTTAACTGCTGAATCATGCTAGTTTTTCAAACTTGTGGGTCTGGGGTGATTTGTGCCAAACGGCCTGGGTTAAGTTGTGCCAGTGGCACAACTCACCCCCACTTATGATTATTTTCAACATATTATTAATTTGTAATTTCTTACATTTTAGCACTTAAACTATGTGACATTCTTAATTTTAGAACAAAACCCATCATGCCACGCAGTTATAAAAGGAAGACAGACAGGGCTTCAACTCCTCTTGTGGAGTTGGACAGAGCAGTGAAAGAGGTGCAACAGGGAAAGACCATACGTCAGGTGGCAAGGGAGATGAAGATCTGCAGGATGACCTTGAAAAGATTCATGGAGAAGAAAAAGATAGGAGAAGTAACAAAGACAGGGTATAAGAGAACAGGACTTGCCAACCAAGTCTTCAAAGAAAACATGGAAACAGAGCTGGCAGACCATATAAAGGCTCTAGCAGCAATGTTTCATGGCATAAGTGCTATGAAATGCTGTGAGCTGGCTTTTGAGTATGCACAAAGAAATGGCATTGACATCCCTGCCAGCTGGATCAGAGAGAAAAAGCAGGTTAGGTTAAGTGTGCATTTATTAAGGAAAAGTTATAGGGAACATTGCTAATTATTTTCCCAGGACATGCTCATTGTCAGTTATCACCATACACATCCTACAGAGAAGATACCCTTTATGCTAATAAACTATTAACCTTTTCTAGGTCCTGATTGGTTCACAGCTTTTAAAGCACGCCACCACTTGTCATGCCGCACTCCTGAAGCAACTCTCTTGGAAGAGCTACTGCCTTTAATAGGCACAACGTGGGGAGTTCTTTGATAACCTCTCTAAAGTGATGGACAGGTAATCATCAATCATCAATCATAGGATCACATATCTCTCTCTCTCACTCACTCACTCACTCACACATACACACGAGGCAGCCAGGAAAGGAAAAAGTGCACATCTCTATTGGGTCTTCTGCCCTGAGTAGCAGAATTGACATTTACACACATAACCACCTTCATAATCTCATTTCAGGTATAACTTCCCTCCACACATGATGTACAACATGGACGAAACTGGTGTGACTACAGTGCAGACACCCAAGCAGATTGTCACAGAGAAAGGGAAGAAACAAGTGGGTTCAGTTACATCAGCTGAAAGAGGAGAGCTCGTCACTGTGGCCTGTGCAGTAAATGCCACAGGAAATGCAATCCCACCCATGTTTATTTTCCCTCGTGTTCGTTTCAAAGAATCCTTCATGAATGGATCACCTGCAGGGTCTATAGGTCTTGCTACAAAGTCTGGATGGATGAATGAAGAAGTCTTCACCACCTTCCTGGAGCACTTCATCCGACACACAAACTGCTCCATCGATCATCCAGTCCTGCTCATTCTGGACAACCATAAATCTCACATCTCACTGAAGGCAGTGACAACTGCTAAAGAAAATGGTGTCGTTATGCTCACCCTGCCACCTCACACCTCACACCGATTGCAACCATTGGACAAAACAGTCTATGGACCACTGAAAACCTACTTCTTCAGAGCAACGGACGGTTGGATGCGCACACATCCTGGTCGAACCGTATCGATTTACGAGGTCGCAGAACTTGTGAAGCAAGCATTTATGTCTGCAATGACCCCCACAAACATCACATCAGGTTTCAGAGCTACGGGCATATACCCATATAACAGGGATATCTTCCCAGATGAAGATTATGCCCCATCAATGGTAACAGACAGGCCAAACCCAGAAGAGCCCTCCACCAGGGCTGCTGCTGCTGCTGACCCGCCTGGACCATCACATGAGGAGCCAACCCATGCCAAAGGTCTTGAAACAGGTCCAGACCCAGGGTGCCACCTGCCACTCTTCCAGAACCAAATCCTGAGCACTCATCAAGTGATGAAACTGGTTCTGGTGCCCATGGAATTATGTGTCCCCAAAAGTCATACTTCCCTTGCCAAAAGCCACAGCAAGAAGGCCCAGAATGATGAGGAAAAAGTAAAAACAAAAATCTTGACCGACACACCTGAGAAGATGGAGCTGGAGGAAGCACACAAAGAAAAACAAGATAAAAAGGCTAAAAAGGAAAAGAAAAAGAATGAAAGGCAGAAGAAATGGGCTCTGAAAGGCTCAAATCAAAACAAAATCATAAAGAAAAGGTTGTGCACAGTAGCTCAGAAGAAAGCACCATGGGCCTTCCACTTGATGACACCACTGATGATGAAGCAGAAGATGACCTGGAGAACACACACAACAGAGAAAATAAAAGGGCTGAAAAACAGAAAATGAATGAAAATAAGAAGAGAGGGGCTCTGAAAGTGTCCAAACCAACCAAACCCAAAAAGAAAGTGACTGTCTACAGTAGCTCAGAAGAGAGTGACATCTCCATTCCACTTAACGACACCACTGATTATGAGAGTTCAGATGTCCAGAATGATGATGATGATGGTGACAAGGATCTGTCTGCTGGTGACTTTGTCATTGTGAGCTTTGCTGGTAAAACCAAATCGTATAACTACGTTGGATTGGTGCAGAAGGTTGAGGGTGCAGACATCAGTGCAAAGTTTCTAAGGCAAAGTTATAAGAAGTCTGGGGATGGAAAGCCCATCTTTACATTTAAAGAAAATGATGAAGGAGTCATCCCTAGAGGTGATGTGCTCAAGAAACTACCCACACCCCAAAAACTTGGTGGTACAGCCAGAAGAGAGCAGAAGTTTATATTCCCTGCAGCATTGACAAGTGGGATGTTAAGTAGTAGGCCAGATCCAGACCACCTTGACCTACATACCCACAGGGGATAGTCTGGAGAAGTGAGGAGATGGGCATGCCTCATCACTGTTTGACTTACCTGCCATTTGTTTAATTTAGCTAACACTGATTTCAGTTATGTTATTAGAGAAGTTTTGTTCAGTTTTTAAGTGGCACAATAGGATGTTTAGAAATTAGCCTAGTCACTTTATTCTTATATGTTACATAATTGACAGATAGCGTTCTATGTATGTCAACAGGCATCTATTACCAAAGCCTTTTGCCTGAAATGATTCACAAATATCATATTATGTATTTAAGTTTTTTGTGTTTTCACCAAAACTACAAAATATGACTTATTCCAACAGTTTAATATGGTGACAATATCTAAATAAACCTTAAATAAGTAATTTTGTATTGAATTTGTCTTGCTTTCATATAGCATTACAGTTCATAACATTAAAATGTTCTGTTTTACTTCAGAAATCACTGGCATAATTTACCCCAACATATTCTCCCCAAAGGCACAACTTACCCCGCACCAGGGGCAAGTTGTGCCACAAGACCACTTTTTTCCCAAAAGCTATATTTCTGAAACTATTTATTTCAGATCCAAAGTTATTGTTCTCAGGGATGCACCACATCCTGAAATATATGTACATTCTTAAGTTGAAGGCATTACTGTCATGGCCTCACTTTAAAGTCACTTTGAGTAAAAACTGGCACAACTCACCCCACTTTCCCCTATAGGAAAATGATGGGCATGTAGAATATTAGATTTGATCAAGCAAAGTCTGCATTGTCACTTAATATGTGTGTTAAATATATAATACCAATATAAGACCATTGCAATTACAGTAAAAGATGCGGATGTGTGATATTAAGATGGCCCATGAATGGAGATTAATTCTTTATTAGTGTATAGGAGCTTATTGTTCATTCCTGCAGCAATAAGCTGGAGGCTAACAGCAGGACCTGGTCACGCATTTCAAAAAATCCTGATGTGAGAGTGTGTGAGTGAGGATGCTGAGGGGCGTAGCAGTGTTGTGCCCCTCATGGTCGGCGCTCAGGAATTGAAATGCACGCCTCTCATTGCCTGGGAACGAGTAACGTTAAACGCGAGAAACTGTTCCCAGCCATCCTCCTCCTTCGCCGAAAATATACAAAAAAAAAAACAAACAAACCAAAACGCATTGATGTGCTTATTCCAGGAGGAGAGTAAACCTCCTCCCGGCGTTTTCTTATTCAAAAGGACAGCGGTGTGTGGTTGCCAGTTTGGAGCTTGTTTTCCCCTTAAATTGGACCCTTCACGCTGTGACTGGGCTGGCGCACTCGCTTTTCGTTCTTCGTGGAGCTGCTGCCACAGCGCACGGAAATAACGGGAATCCACTCGCAGCCCGGGCTTCACTTTAAGTGAGTATCGAAACGCAACGCATGCTTTTAACCCTATAGATCGCGCTGGTGTCAATGTATGTTCAGATTCTAGCTTTTAATCTCGGTGCCTTAAACAGAGTAGCGCACACGAAGGCTTAAAGTCTTAAAGTGCTGCTGACCAGGTGTTGCACTGTAACTTTCTTCTGCAAAAATCTGCACAAATATGAATACTTAGGTGTCTAATAGAAAGCAGCAGCAGCATGCTTTTGTTGTCTTAGAAACTGGTTTTGATGTTTAAATCACAGCTGCAGATTTAAGGATATTTATCATTGCTTTATAACTAATTTCATAATTTAAACCTCTGCTTTTCAGGTCTCAGTATGAGCATGTTTGTGCATATGTATCTTGATTTTTTTAATTTTTTTATGTTTTCAATCAGCCCACCTGCCCATACTGTAGTGTCATGCTGAGAAAAAGCAACTTCTTTCTGATGACTGGTTTCTATTTCTTGGCTTTAGATTCTGTGGTGGGGGCTGCTGGCTAACTCATGCACTGCTCAGCTTTCTGACTTCAAAAAGACTATAGCCTATACCGTCCACTTTGTTCAGCTTTGGACCGAGCAACTGTTGAATATACAGCAGACTGCAGAGGAGAGATATCTGTGCTGTACCTATTACAGTCAGCGTGTTTGTCTGGTGTCCTGGAAGCAGCCTCATTAAGTAAAACAACAATTTCCTCTGACAGAAATCCTTTTAATTTGTTGTAAACATTAATCACTCTGTGTTTCATTGTCAGTGTAATATCCCAGTGTGAGTAAACTCCAGGTTTATGAGTTTTGAAACAGTCCCCTCTGTTGTGTATTTTGTATGAGATGTCACCTCATTTACTAATGAAGGTGTCTGCGGCGCGCCAGTTAATTTTCCACTGAAACCTCTCCTCGCCATTATAAATAATAAGCAAGTGGAATACATTAGCTGAGCCGGTTCGTCACCACGTCTCCAACCAGATTGGATGGCGTGACCTTGGGGGACCGCGCTGCAGTATTTAGAGAGGAGGGTGGCAGAGATGGAGATGGGATGCTTTGGTGGCATCCATTATCAAGGAATCCAATTACAAATTGTAGTTGCCATAAGCAATTGCCATTTGTTACATTAGAAAAGATAGAGGAGCTATTATGAGAGAAATGTGTATCATCCTGATAATATGCATGTCATCTTCAGTGCAGGCTTTCTCATCTGTATATACATTATAATTTAAAGGATCTGTGTGATTCCTCTGAGCGGAAGTCCTTAGTGGGCTCCTTTTAACAATAGAGCATGGAAGAAGCAATGAGTCACTATGAATCATGGCAACTCTCACCAGCTGCCAGCCAGATGAAGACATGCTGCAAGGAAAAGTCTGATGAAACTGCAGTCGTAGTTTACACTTCAAAGCACGCCACGCCGAACAGAAACATATAGCGTTCCACGAGGGCGCCTAACATCTCATTCAAAGTTTGTGCAAGTTTCTCTAACAATCCAACTTTCCAGTTTAAAGATCTCTCCTGCAAGGTATTTCCTGCAGTCTTTAGCTGCCGTGGCGTGAAGGCTGAGTTAAGTCAGCGCAGGCTTTACTGTAATCAGTTATTCAGCTCTGGCATTCAGACTCCCAGCTCCAGACAGAGGAATCCCCGTGGCTCACCACAGACCCAATCAGACCCTTTAAGTACACGGCTTTCCAACAAGGTCTGGGACCAAGACTGCAGCAGCAACGGCAGAAATGTTTTCCAGTCCCTCGGGTGGTCTGCATGTGTCTGCAGCATGTACAAGTATATTTCACTAATAGTTAGTGTCTTTTGTTCAGGCCTCTCGGCTCGGTCACAGACAGTCTTTTTCCTTCACACTATTCCCCTTGGACTTCTCCCTGGCTTTTTGATTTGCCCTCTGTTTCCACTTAACAGTCCTGGCTATTTTCCAAGAAACACCTCAGCACCATTCTATTTTTTTTTTCTTTTTTCCAAGCATGAGCAGACTTCTTATGCTCTGGGCACACGTGGAGAATACATGGCATTTACTGTATGTGAGCATTTACAAAATCTTACTGTATCTTGGCTGCATTTTACCCTCTTGCAAGGTTATCGCAGATGATAATTGACTATTTAAACACGACACAGAAAGCCATCCCGTGATTGCTGTCTTAATCTTTCCCCAGCGCAATCAGCGATGTTGAGACTACACATCACTCCTGCAATTAGGCTTGTCAAATTACTGTGTGACTTTTGTCTGCGAATGCTTGTTTGATAATGATTATTGGCAGGTGCCATTGGAGGAGCAGAAGAAGGGAATCCACAGCTGGTGCATTTCAAGAGGGATGGATGCATTATGTAAAACCATACTGCACTGTGCAGCAGATGTTTCTTCCTCCTAATGGCCATATCACAATCCTCAGGAGTCTTCCTCTTTTTTTAAACCATTTTGATAGACACATGTGCCATCCTTGTCTTTCAATTTTGTTTGTTTTTGTTGTCCCCTCGCTGTCGTAATCGTTTTCAGGTACAATCAGTAAGGCTGAGAGTGTGCATCACTTCCTCAGTGCAGTTTGCCTAACTGTCACCATCAATGTAAAGCATCTTCAGTACTCTTCATTCTCCTTATAGTCATGTTGACAGGCCTGCTGCATCTACGACCTTGTCAGGAGAAATGCCTTCATTCTTTACTCAAATAGAGACTCGCCTATACAATATGTATGCTGTACATCACTTCTCCCTCCTCAAGGCTTTTCTCAGAATTAGTGTTACTTCTTGCATGTGTTTTTAGTTGCTTTGCTCGTCTTCAGTAGGCAGATGAAAAGGAAAAAATTATTTTGTCAGTTGGCTTGACATGCGTCCTTTCTGTGGGTTTATTTGAAGGAAAGGCTAATTGTTGTGCCTTGAAGGTCCATTGTTAATTAGAAGTTATTTCACATGGTCACCGTTCTAATTGGCAGTCAAAGATGTGTACCACCTGGCCTAGCTTTTAACTCGCCAGGTGCTCTCAGCAAAACCGTCGGCCTTGGCATTATGTGGGTATGGCCTCTTAAACGAAGACAGACAGACAAAGAGTGAGATGGAGAGAGAGAGAGAGAGAGAGAGGTAGGAAAGGAGAGGAAAAGACACTGAAGTGTGCCGGCCAACTTTGCTAAAATGGCGGAGCTGCAAAACAGCAGTAAAAGGTTATGTCATGCTACATAGGCAAACAAGCCTTTTGAAGCTGGCATGAAAAAAGGGTTAAGAGGAATTAATGTAATCTTTTGATACATACTTCATTATAGATCGCACCTCTTTCTTTCAGATTTCTAATACCGCAGGGGATGTGAAGTGGCAGCACATCAACACTCCACACAGCCTGTGCAGGTTAGTTTGCCTGTGTTTTGTGGGGAAAATAAGCCTGTGAATATGAACAGTAACTGGAATCAGATTGTGTTTGTTTCAGCGTCTGTCTATACAAGGTAAATTAAGGATGATGGGACAATGATGTGAGTAAGTCTATTTTGCTGTTCATGGAGAAAGATGAATGTTAAAACCGATTCAAGCAAAAGCTTTTCATCCTAAAACAGAACCCACATTGAGTGTTTTATTCAGTGCAGTTACACTGAACACTGAGCTGGAAACTGTGGAGAAAAAGCAGTGATTAAATCAAGAGATAGTGCAGCTGCTTTTCACAATGAATTGGAAACTCACGCTGGGACGTCACAGAGTTACCTGAATAGTGTGAGATTCCTCTACATGTACATTGATTGAGAGTTGTGTCTCTGCTTTCGGAGAAAATTCACCCATGACCGTCATAAATCTTGGCTAACTGGTCCAAGACCATGGGAATCATAATGTTTTGTCCTTTCAAAAGGGCAGACAGGTGTGTCCTGTGTATGGCACAAACAAACCTCTTATAAAATGTTCCTTGCTTCGCTGTGCTCTGGAGGACAAAAGAAAAGACCTTTGTCTTTTCACATCACAAAGTCAACAGGGTTGTTTTGTCTTGCTGCTCCAGCATCTAATGTTCACACTAATTCCCAAATGTGTCATCCCTTTGTTCTCTGATCACAATGGGAATTTGAAATGTAAAGCAGATTTAGAGAATGTACTATATCTTGATGGGTAGAGCAGAGAAAAGTGCTTTAAAATGCTTTGTAACTGTGCTGTGTTAGCAGCCTTAGGCAGAATGTGTTAAGTTTGTACAGCAGAGCAGAGGATGATCTGGATCTGTGTGATTTGTTGTTGCGGATTATATTTCCAGGAACTGTTGTGTTTAGGCCCGGAGCTTTGACAGCATGCGTTGTCTGATTTCAACCTACATATACTGTACAATATATGCATGTATAGTGTATATATATATAAACAATACACTACCCAAGAGACAATTTGTCATTTTCAGCATATACCACTCATGTTTAACCAGCAGTTCAGCAGCAGCAGCATCAGTAAGTAATAATTGAGTTGCAAATATAAAAAATATATAGAATAATAGACAGGCCACAAAGAATAACCAAAATAGCAGATCACTGCCTTATACAGACTAATTATAATAAACAGGCATCACTGCTATAATTACTGACAGTAGAATCATTACTTATCCTAATGCGCCACTGCTACCATCGTTAATAACAGTTCATTAATTAAACATACTATGGAAAACAGCAGCTCTGTTCTGTGAAAAGGACTTCTCCTTGGCTGGACCCACAGAGCTACAGAGTGTAGCTTAATTTTGCTCTGGAGGTCATTCCAGGAATAATGAGCGGGGGAAATGTAAATACTTCTCTTTATTTAACTGCCGGGGCACTTAGAGTACCTGAGACAAGCCAAATTTGAGATTTTGCCACATAATGAGCTGCTTATTTTAATACAAGCAGGAGTGGAGTGAAAAAGAGGCTTTAATGCTGTGTCTGTGCATTAGGCACGAAGCTGGAGTCATAATTTGTTTAGCTTAGTTTAGTTTAGTTTGTAACCCGTACATAAACAGTAATATAAAAGTGACAACTTGTGATTTTAGAGAGAATCTACTTAAAGGAGGCTACTCATTATGCAGAATGGCCCATTTCAGAATTATATATATTATATTATTGGATTATAATTTAGTTCAATAGTTTAATAGTTGCAACTGGTAAAGGTGGGGCTAATTTTAATTACTTTATATACTGCTGGATAGCTTGTGGATTTCCCCCCAGGATTAAAGTCTTATCTTAATCGATAATATTACATCATGATTCATTTGTTCAGTATATTTTGTATTATTAATCTGAATCTGATTAAGTATCTAGCAGCTAAAGGTATTACATTAATGTGGTGGAGTAAATGTACACAGTTACCTTCCACCGCTGTTAATTAGTTAATTAAGTAGTTGATTAATATTAGTTAATTAACTTTGAGAAGAGCCCTGCTACCTGTTTCCCCCAGCCTCCAGTCTTTATGCAAGGCTAGGTTAAACCTCGATTAACTGATTTACATGGCCGCGTGGGGGCAGGGGAAATAAGCTGTAACCACAATATTAGCATATTATCACCTCATAAAATTTATATGGCAAAGGTGTTAGCAAATAGCAGCTATGGCGCAACATTAGCAGTCATTTTTCACTTTCCTTTTAGTTCTGTTGGTCTCTACCAACTCTTGAGGGAAATATCTGGCTCTTCAGCTGCTAAATGCTCCACTATGTTCACCAGCTAGTTGCTAACTTTGTCTGTCTGCTGTTTGTTGCTGGGAGGTAGCATACCATGGTTTTTTAGAGCAATGTTGATGAGAGTGAACCAAAACCAAAGTCGCTGGTCGTAAAACCAAAACAATGAGCTGAAAGATGCTAAAACTGCAGTCGTGTAATAATCCTCTATAATTCTCTGTGGGTTACCATTACCAGCAACCTCTTTCACATACATGTAGTGATGTAATCCATTGTTAATATAAACATATTGATTATAGCTGCTTTAATGCACATAAATTAGATTGATGTTGATTTTCTCATTTCACTATTAGAAACAAAGAAAATAAGTACATTTCCCAAAATGTTGAACTGTTCCAAAAAGCTCTACCTACACATATCTTATATATACATTCACATTGAGGCAGTTGTTTCCATTGAGATCGGATTATTCCTAATACTGCTGAGAATGAATCATTGCTCTGAACTACTTAAAACTGTCAAATTACTGTATACGTTTAAATTCACAGAACAATATTTCTGTGCACAGTCTAGTTGGGTACTCTGACAAAACTTCCATAGAAAGTCCTTGAAACACATCAGAATGGGCGCAGGCCTTCATCAGAGCACCACACACATGCTAGTTGGCTTCTATAATGGTTATGAATAATTACTGTCTTCACTAATTCTGTAATCAGTATTGGAAATACATCTGGCTGGTGTCTGTGTGGATATACCATGGCTATCAAATTTCTACAGGCTCTGTCTAATTTTCTAGTTTTTATTGCCTTGAAGGCTGAAATGAAAACCTATTAAATCAAACTTGATTTCTTCCATTTTTATATATATATGCTGAAGTAACGAGCAAAAGGTGAAAATGAAAGGCAGCTAATTTCTGACAATGTATTAAAAATGGAAAATGAAAACTCCTGGTTATGTAACGGTGAACATCCTGTACTTTTTGATTTGATAACAACCGTGAGCTTTTTGGATACGTTTCTACCATCTGAATCTTGGATTTTTACCCCATTGCTCTCTTCAGTTCTTTGGATCAATCCACAGAATTTGTACAAATGTACAAGTCCAGGATAAAGATCCTGTCGCAGCTGGTGGTTGATTTGGCTATGTGCTTTGGTTTGCTGTCAAGTTGAAAGATGGAATTTTTCTTTGACTTTAGCATTGTGTTTTTGTTCCAGAGGGCAGCAGATTTTCCCCCTAAAATATCTTGGTATTTGAAGCCATTCATCTTCCCCTCTATCCTGACCAGAGCCTTGTAGCATGATGCAGTACCAGTGCAGTTAAAGAATACCTGTGTCATTTACAGTTATTGATTGATTACTTGTGACCTGAGTTTACTTACCCCCAATCATTTTGCAATACATGCTTTATTTAAAAATGTCTATGAGTAGCACTGCATGTAATCATTCATTTGTTATCCCACCCATTTATTCAGTCACTTTTCCATGACTGTGTCCTTAGGGGTCATTGGGAGGCATTGAAATGTCTACAGATGACACACTGAACCAGGGTCATTCACTTATTTCCTCTTCCGCAACACTGCTGAACTGTGTAGGGTGATTGGTGTCTGTGGCATTGTGTGTCCTTGTTTAACATTTCTTCATTTTTTATTGTGTTTAAAATATGGTGTCCAACCTACAGTAGGTTCATGGAAGAATACAAGCCCTAGGGCTGAACAGTTAGTTGTATTTATATCAAAATCTGGATTTGAGAGTGCCATTTTCAAATTGCAAAAGCCACAAGTTTAATTGGGACTTACATATTTAACAAGCTAACAGCGTTTCAACAACCTGTAGCAAGTGAAAGTTTGAAACTGTGACTGCTGATTTTTCCATCTTTAAAGTCACCTGTAAATTTACTCAGCTGTAGTTACGACACGGTTGTGCAGTGATTAGCACTGTCGCCTCACAGCAAGGAGGTTCTGGGGAGTTTGCATGTTCTATCTGTGCCTACGTAAGTGCAAAAACATGCAGGTTAGGTTGGTGATTTCCTGTAGGTGTGAATGTGATGGGTACCCCGCCTCTCGCCCACTGTCAGCTGGGATCAGCTCCTGCAACCCTCTAAAGGATAAGCTAATGGATGGATGGAATGGATGTGAGTTGACAAAACAACATAAAAAAGTATCTCTTGGCTGTTGTCTGGAAAAGAAACAGTCCGGCTCACAACCTCCCATAAAACCACAAGATGTCCTTTTACACTTCGCTTTTGTACGAATTAACGTGTTAATTAGTGAGCTTAAGAGGTGCTGGTACAGGCGCATTATGTTACCTTTGGACAGAGCCAGGCTAGCCTTTTCCTCCTGTTTCCAGTCTATATGCTACGCTAAACTAACCAGTCACAGACTGTAGCTTCATGTTGACCGGACAGACAGAAAAAGTGGTATCGATCTTCTCATCTAACTCTGGGCAAAAAAGCGAAAAAGTGTATTTCCCAAAGAACATAATTTTCATCCTTATCACCTTTAAAGTTGAATCGAGACCCCAGGATCCACAGCTGTGAAGCAGTCTGACGTGTCACTCTGTGAAGCTAACGCAAAACATGTTCACATGTAACTTATTGTGACTATCATTATCAGCATAACTGGCCAACTATGCAGTTGTTATCAATAAATATAACGCCACTTTAAATTTAAATATTATTGAGTAATGGTGTACCACTAATGTCGATGAAGTGGTTGTCACTGTGACTTACTGGTTTGAATCCCAGGGAGGACCTCAACAACAAGCATTATTTTATCTGATTGTATTAATGTAGAAACAAGATTAATGTGTCATTATCATTGGTGCAAAATGTATCTTATTTAATACTATGTAGACTAAAAATACAGGCCTGGAGTTTAATAGAATAATAGCAGTACAATAATATATTACAATATAGAAAATGATCACAATTTAATTCGCAATATTGGCTCCTCATCAAATCTTTTTGAAATGAAAAAGTTCAGACTCTTGTTTTGACCCTAAGACGCCTTTCCACATCATGTGGAGACACTGAGTGCATCTTCTTGCATAATTAAGATGAACTGGGTGTTATTTTTAGGGAAAAGTGGTGTCTGTCTTGCCACCTGACTGCACAGCCCAGAAACCTTGCAAACATGCAAATGAGCTGTTACATCCACGGAGCGGGAAGACGCAAGCACACAGTACGTACTGCAGTTATTGCTGCTGGCTTCTTTCAACACAGTCATTCATCTCAGAGGAACCTCCTGATCTTGGCGAGATCCTGCTGCTGTATTATTACAGTCTGTGAATACAGTTTTCATGGTGTTTCAGGCTGTGTTATTGGACTTGGAAATTTTCTTATGTCCCTCTTTTCATCTCAGCCTTTAAAATAATAGCATATGTCAGATGTGTGAAGCCCTAGTTTTAATTAAAAGTATTTAGGACCAATGGTTTATATTATGAGCCACAAATTACCAGTACCAGTAAAACAAAATGTCTTTAAAAGGAAAGAAGAGATGACGAAAGATATAGAAGTTAATTACACTATAAGTACGTGGTACTATGGGTTACCTGGATGAATAAGATGAACCTGTAAAAATGTTTCTCATCACCGGGTGCCTACTGTATAATCATGCGGTACAATATAGTCATTGTGGAAAAATTGTTTAAAAATACTGACAATTTGAAGAATTTGTGGTTTTCTTTCTTTTGAATTTACAATATAATGTACTTTTTAAATACAGGGTACCTACTAAATAACTGGACTACTGGGGTAATGTTACTGGGGAACAAAACATGAAGCCTTGGCTAGAGGGGGTATTGAAAAATCTAAACAGTTATGGTATATGCTTTTAAAATGTATTTATACTTGCTAACGAAATGCTAACGAAACAGGAGTACAATAATGTGGTTTTGGGGAGTACTATAAATTCTCAAATACTGTCTGCCATTTATTTACCTAACTTCAGAGAGAACCAGGCCTTAATTTGAAACAGGCTTAAATTCCATTTCCCCAGTTTTGTAAATATATTTTATCATATTATATTGTTTTCTGACCAACTGTTTCAATTTACTGTTGATGCTGTTTGCCGTTGATGCAAACTCAGCACCTCCTCCTATTGTTTCGATACATTCAGGCTAATGCACATTTCGACAGCACTAATTCCATCAGTAAAAGTAAAAGCAACAGGAAATAATTAGTGAGGAAAAACTGTGTTTCTAATAAAAAGAAACTCAGAGCAGCAGAGTGGTGAATGCATGGCCGGATCAACCTGTTACACTATGTCTACACAGCCTGCATAGCCAAAGCAGCACGTTAGCAAAAAAAGTTAGTAAAAAAAGCTTCAAGGCTCCGTCAGTGTCTACACAGAATGCATTCAGGAGCAGTATTGAGTGTTGGTCACCGGCATTTTGACAGTGCTCAGAGCCCAACACACAATCACTGTAGTTAAGCATATAAATGGGAAGAAGCATAAAAGTACGCAGCCTAAGTAGTCATATCTGTTCCGTCAGACTCACGTGAGACAGACAACTGAAAAACGCAGCTGAAACACCTCCTGTGTAGACAAGCCTTTAGGGGGCCCTGGGCTGTTGTTGCTGTTGGGCTCCTAATGATCCCCGTTCCCTTTAATTACTCCATTATAACAGCTTAGCACTGGTTGCATGTCCAGTATTATTTTTAGTTTTCCATACTTTTTTTCAATGTTGCCACCTTATTCCCTCACCTCTTGTCTTCTTTCCTTGTATTTACATATTTGTACTGGTACCAGAAAGAATTTTGTCAGTGCTCTATACAGTAGCTATAACAAAATGACACTATAATTTACAAGCTGTAATCTAAAGCATTTCTGGATCGCGTATAATTTTATAGTGAAGGCAAAGTAGTTTGGGGCATACTTTAAAAGTTCAGACTTCTTAATATATCCTTTGTTTTTCTTGAGATGAATGAATTTAAGGCATTTTGATTTAAGTACTTTCATTATTTTAACTCCTACAAACAACTGTACATGTACAACACTGTACACTTTTAAATCCCCATGTTAATGTACAGTAGGTGATATACAGGCAAGATGGCAACATGTTGGACATGTGGACAATACTGTTGGAAGTCCACGTTTCACAATAAAACTTGCATCCAGTAAGTGAAGAGTTGAATTTGCACCTGGCTGTGTTACGCCACATTTGATTCACTGTTGTGCTGGACTTACCCACTGAGCTTCACAGCGTGACAGTCTTCATCTCATTTCTTACAAATGGAAGCACAAACTAGTGCCTGTGTGGCTTTCAAACTGTGTAGTTTTCATTTCATTGATCAAACAGCTAAATTTCTAGCTGGTGTCACAGATGTTGCTATCAAAGCTGAGCTGCAGCAAAGAACACAGAGTGAAGGAAATGAAACAGACAGATCCTCACCTCCAGTTAATCAAATGACCTGTCCTTAGAAAAAAGAAAAGTTTCTTCACTGTTGGAGCCAGTAAAGATGTGAATCACACCTATAACCTTCTCATCATCCAAGTAAACACACACAATCTCTTTGTCAGATTAGGCCTAGCCATCTCATAGGGGCTAGTAATCAGCTTAAAGGATAATACCACCATTATTGAGTTTTTCCTTATCTCCAGTGGCTAGTGAGCTCCTGTATCCACCCTGACAATTTCACTTCGCTATCTACACATTTGAATTAACTTATTTTATTGCTCCCATTGCCTTCTGAGAGCATCAAAAGTGGAGACTTAATATTTTGTAGTTATCCACCAGAGGGAATGTGATGAAAGTAAGCAAAATGAAAATCCAGTCTGTCGAGCTTTTCCTGACTGCGCAGCTGCCCCTCATGAAAGATGCTCTCCCATTTAAACATGACCTGAGGGTGAGTTGCTGTTTCATGATACATAATAATGCCTGTGACAATGAATATATTGACATTGATGGAATCAGTCCTACATCGACATGCGGAGGATGTGTGGGGCTGACTGAATGAAAAGAATGCCATTTGTTTATTTTCTTACAGTATAAATAGTGTAGATCTCTGAAAAGTGCTACATACAGTATTTGCTTTGCATATAATTGTGGATAAATAAGAGCCTCTAATACACATGTGCTTATCTATCAGCACCTTCTGCTCCCATCAGGTTTCCCCTCCATTAAATCTAAAATCCCCACATTTGATTAATCTCTTTTCTGTGATTCACTCTTAAGTTGCTGATTGTAATCTTTACAATCAAAACACTATACTTACTACACCAACCGTAAACACAAAACGAAGCTGTCCTCGCCAAAAAAACGAGAGCATTATCTAAGTTCATTGAAAATAGTAGTTTGACAAAACAATTCCAATTCCAACTATTTCACTGATACATTCAGTATCAACATTCTGCAATTGGGGTGATTAGCTTAAGATGCTGTCTTTCATAAGCAGCCTTGTCCATTTTTTAAAATGCATAATAGTGCAATTAAAAACACACATATTGAGTGCTGCTAATCAGTCTAATCAACACAGAGAGGTCGGATGTTGAGGCAAGAGCTAGAAACGTTAATCAAGATGCAAACTCTTCATCTTTGATTTCAGAGAAGGCTCAATATAGAGAAACTAAAATCTTACTGATACTAATTGATTAATTTACATTTTCTCATTAATACAGACTGTATAACTAATGAGCAGTGTTTACATCCATCAGAATCTCTCAAATATTCCTGTCGCCTCTGGCCAAAAAGCAAGCATTAAAGATACAGAGAGACACATCACTGTTTTGATCCTTTATTTTCAAACACATGAGGCATGATCAAATGAGGCATGATATAATATACAAATATTGTACCGCAATCAAAGCCTGTCAAAGTCTCCCTGTTGCCCATGACTACTATAGTTATTGATCAGTGGTATAAGACGTGCATGGCTGCACATTAGAGTGGTTTGAAGTGTTGTCAGTTGTGTATACTGGTGGCAGGGCTGTGTTGTAAACTCATATTAACCCAGTTTCCTCACCTTTTCAGGGTGATTCATAATATAAAATCACAGTATACATCATTGTGGTTAATATTTTAGGAGGACAGGATTTCTGACAAGGGCCTAAAACACAGAGGAGGTACATATTTTATGTGAGACTGCTATATACCAGCACTGTGAAGCTGGGGCTGCTTGGGACTGAAAACCCATACAAACTGTAGACTATATATGTAAAAAAAACAAAACAAATTCCAATGCCTTTTGGAGCTGTATTAAAAGTTAATGTGAGTGGAAAGGTAAGCAGGGAGGTAAACTATTCTTCAAAAAACTGGAGAGCAGCCTCAGAGGGTTCCTGTTGGAACCTTCACAGCCCCCCAAAAAGCCTTTGAAGTGCCCTAAAAGCACCCTACTTCTTTAGAGTACACTGAGGGATACGTTAACTCAGGATATATGAAATCCAGGAAGGTATGGCTTGCCAAACAGAGATTGCTGACAGAAAATGGAAAAATACATTTCCTGCTAAATATTAAAACTGTCTTCTCAAGAGGATACGACCTGCAGCTGATATTGTGTTGTTGAAAGAAATCCCCAGAAATTCAGCTTTTCAGCTCAAAGGTAGATTATGTAAGATTTATGTAAAATAGCACCCCCTGCAGGCACAGCAAAGAGTGACGAATCAAAATCAAAACAAAGACGGCTTCCCGTTCTGTGCTCTACATTTATCTAGAGGACAGAATGCAGGAGGCAAAATAAATATGCTCCAAACCCGTCTTCAGCTGAGAATCTCTTAACAAGTTCAGCTGAACATAGACACTGTTAGTGTAGCAGAAGATACGCACTTTGGTGGTACAAAGCTACAGTATGAACATCCTTATCCAGCCACCATAGAAACAAACTGCTGTCTATCAAATGTCAACATTCGTGTCATCATACCAATAAACCCGTAAAGTGTACTCCAGTCTTACATAATCTTGAGAAGATCTATGTTGATAAATTGGCTAGGCCAATATATCGACCGCTATTAGCTTATTGCAGATCAGTGTCAGTTCATATGTCACCTGATAAGTAACAAGAAATTGTAGAATAGAAATGCCCAAATACTGTATGTTTGACGACATTTAGACACAGTGTCACCATGTTATAGTTTGTTTACCAGAGAGCACTGACAAGGTTATTTTTAGCCACTTTGGTCCAGACTATCAGATGGATTTCCATGAACTTTGGTATAGATATTCATGGTCCCAAGAGGATGATTTCTACTGCTGACCTGACTTTTCCATTAGTGCCACTTTTCCAGTTTAATATCAATATCTAGTAGATGCATTGGCACAAAACTCATGGTTCCCCGAAGCCGTAGCCTAATGACTTTTGTGATCCACTGGCTTTTCCTATAGTGACACTATCAGGTTGAAATTTGTGGTTTGGAGTGAAGTGTCTCAACAACTATTGAATGTCTTTGGTTATCCCTTGACTTTTAATGTAGCACCATCATTGGATCAAAATGTGTCCAATACTTTAGTTTATGACCAAATACCTGCAAAACTAATGACATTCCCACCATTCTCAGCTGTACTTAGTGTGTACTGCTAATTAGGATGTTAGCATGCTGTGTTAATATAAAAAAAAGAATATCAGCCAATTATCAGATTTTTAAATTGATGAATTGATATTGGAATTAGTGGAGTATCAAATTTAGTTTTAAATCCTTGAATGTTGACATTAATATTACATTGTGTAACATGAATTTGTGGTTAATCAAAATGACAAACTAACTGACACAAAGCAAATCTCTGGCCAGGTAGTATTCACAGGAGTATTGTTTGATTTCTGGGGCTGAAGGAAAAGCGTAATAAAGCTGTCACATGCAGTCAACTGTGTCCACTGTACTGGATGGGTACATGACGATAACATGTTACAAACAAAATGCACAAAGAGAAAACGGCTCTAGTTGTTCAATAGTTGCTAATGTCATGATGAACATTTTCCGTGTTCAACTTCAGATTTTTTGAGCCCAGAAACAGAACTGTGACCACATGCTGGTTGTTCCTCAGACCATTTTTATGCTGCTGCTACAGCTAAAGTACAGCTGATCCAAGGTGTGTGATGAGGACAACATGTCCACAGAATATGGTGCGCAAGAAGGTAATAATTACTCTGGAAAAGTGCTTATTTGTCCGTTTGATAAGACATAGACATGAAAAAAGCAGTATTATAGTTATAAATAACAGACACAGGTGATTTATTTATTTATTTGCTTGTTTGTTGGCTTTTACATTGGTTATCATGGTTGGGTAGCATTGATTTGAAATGTGACTGCCTGCCTGTTTACAGATGTTATTTGGTATTGATTAATGAATTTGATTGACATTTAATGCCAGTCACATTGTCTGGAGCTATTTAGAGAGTTCATCCTTATTATTACAAACGATGCAATTCCCATTTATTATTAATCAGCATACAATACAAACAGCCTGACAGCTGGAAGGGAGATTTTAATGCAAAAACTAACAGTCATACAACAATTTGGGAATTTTCTTTGAGTAAAAAGTCGTATCATCCTAAAGCTCTGTCACTTGTACTGAGCACTTTGAAGTTTTAAAGGACGAAAAAAAGAGAATCCAGGCCATTTATAAAAAGGAGACATTTAAATATTACTTAGACAGAACCAAGTAACACGAACATACTCGCTGTTAGTTAAAGTAATGGGACATTTGTGTAATAAGAGAAAGGAGTGCGTAAGACAGAAATATGTAAAAAGCACACTGGTCTTCAAACATGCAACATTTAGATGTCTGGCCTTTTAGGTATTGGCCCAGTCCTGATCCCACATTCTATGTGACATGTGTCTGCCAAAAAAGAGCTCTGGAGAAATCAAATGGGTGAAAATGTATCCTGTAACCTACAGTTACAGTCCCATAGCTCAGCCATAAAAAGCGTTCTGTTTGCACATTTTCTTGTGCTACAGAATGAAATACATTTATTTGACTTTTGGTTTGACATTTATGCAAATTACTCTATCTGAGCTGAGTGGGGGTTTCAAGAAAGTTAGGTGAAAGGCAAAAAGTGTAGGCAGAAATATTCATCCACTCCACATGGGCTGAAGTGGCCCGCTGGCAAATCACTTTGTAGCACTTGCAAATCATTTCTTCATCTATAGTTAACGATAAGATGTTCTTAGCATCAGAATTGCTCTGACCTTTGTAATGATATGAAGTGTCGCACCAGCTCTCTTTAGGTTTGAGAACTGTGAATGTAGGGTGTGTTTTCATTCAAATCAGTCAGTGTGAAATATCTTTGTCACTTATCAATGACAAAGCTAGACTTTCCATTAATAGGAATTTATTGAATATGAATCCAGTATTAAGTCTGCCCAGCATTGATTGAATTCTTATGAATCTGTTTAATCAGATCCACTTAGCTTCAGCTTTCAGCATTTGTAATAACTGAAAATACTTAAAGATGGGGGGCACCCTGATAGCCTAATGGTTAAAGGCAAGTTCTAGGCAAATAGTAGATGGTACTTAATGTTCACAACCTTTAGCTACAACCTGAAAATGAAACAAGCAGCTTAAGATATGTAAGATATGTTGATTCATACATTTAGATCTGCAACGATTCGTTTTTTAATTGATTAGTTGATCGACAGGGCACAGCTGGGGTCAGCACAAGCTGGTTGGTGGCCCAGGAGGGTGTCTGCATTGTGATCCTTTATTTTTCAATTTTTTCCCTGTACACAGCTCCATTTCTTCCAGATGTGTGTGTTGTAGCTGCCATTGTGATGTGAGAACACATTTGCTTGAGTGGTCATGATAGACAGCAGTGCAAGCAACCCCTATAAATACCTGGAACTTGCAGTTACTATCACCTACTGATCGGTGCCATAATTTAATTCCAGGACCTCGTCACCAAAGCGGGTGGAGAACAGTGGAAACAAAACCAGAACCCATGAAAATGGCTACTCATTACTTTACATGAAGTAACTGAAGGAATCCAAGATTCCACAAACACAGCATTGGATTAGTGGGAAAAAGTGTGATCAGTGTCATTTCTAATCCATTGACTTGGCTCTCTAATGGGTTCACGTAACTGATGTAAAGGTCTGAAAGGACGAACCAGCTAAAAAACAGTTTTCCCAGGACTTCCTCTTCTTTGTTTTTTCTTGACTGCGCCCCAGTGAAAAAAATGTTGTATTTGTATCTGATCTTTATGTTAACAGGTGAGGCTACGATATCTTTGATGAAAAAAGAAATAAGGTGCATTGATGTCCTTATATATTCAATTGATGTCCAAGCGAGGAATCTAGTTGTGATTATAATGGAATGCTTACTCTAAACTAATCACATTAAGAAATCTAGATGATAATATTGCAGTCAGAGTCTTTCCTTTATCAGGTTATCATTGATTATTTGAGTGTATGTAAATCCACTCAGTGACTGTAGAGCAGTGGTGCATTTCTCTTGGACCATCCCAGACCCCTCCTGAGACTCTCTCTGGACCCCTTCAGTTTGCCTTCCAGGATCATCCCCTGGTAAATGATGCCATCACCCAGCAGCTCCACTGTTCTTCCTCCCATCTAGACTGTGATAGCACTGCGACAACCATTTCTTTGTCTTCCTGTGCCTTTAGCAGCATACTGCTGCTATGTAGCGGGATACCCCCGTGGTGTCCTGGATTACAGGCTATCTTGCCCACAGGCCGCGGTCTGTACCATTCCAGGGGCCACCTCAAAGCGCCGTCCTGTTATCTCTCATTTGTCTTCTTATCTCCGATTTGAGCTTCACGTCATCCCACCTTAAAGACCTCAGTAACAGGATTCAACATTGATGAGAACAAGAATGGCTTTAGGAAATGTATGTGTAGATTCATATTAGTCAACCAGGTACCAAGATGTCAAACACAGTTTAAAACAATCCAGTGGACTGGTAATTAAATGGCTGAATGGCTTCTTAAAGTCTGCTGTCAGGTGGGGTTCTTCTACATTTTCTCTGTGGAGGCACCATGCCTCCTGATAAATGAGGACATGTTTGAGGAATGAGTCACTTTACAGACATCAAGTGACTTCTCAAATATTTAACTACAGCAATAATGATGTCACAGTTCCACCTTAATGAACATACGTAAGGAAATATTTATCTAAGGATTGCTGCCCTTTATTTAGGCACTGAACCGTATAATTACATTTGTCCTTTTTTACTGAAGGACCGCACAGAGGTTTTGCGCTGGTTGAAATAAGTAATAGTAATAGTAAGTGAGAGAGAGAGAGAGAGAGAGAGAGAGAGAGAGAGAGAGATAGAAACTGTGATGTCTCAGTTGTTTGACAATGAAAATACTTTAGTGAACAGTACAGAACATCATATTAAGCAAATTAGCAAATGAAAAAGATGCATTATAGTTCTCCATTTAGTACAAAACAAGACAAAAGGGCAGCAATGTGACAGTCATTTTTAGTCATTTTGTGTCTCTGTTTTTGTCTTTTTTGTCTTTTAACTGTGCTCTGTGACTTTCCAACAAAAAAAAGGCTCCTGGGCCTGTGCTTTGGTAGGCACGTTCAGTAATCCATCCATGTCTTCAACCAATATTCCAAGTTCAGCAGCAGTTTCTTTTGTGCACCATTACATTCCAGACATGAGCAAAGGTCTTATTTAATTGTACTTTATGCAAATCAGATGAATAGTGGACAGTAAATACTCCGCTAAATTGAAAAATTGCTGTGACTCAAAAGTTTGCACCCCTGACAGTAATTTTTGGCAGGCTTGGTACCCATGGTCTGAGTTTAAGAGCTAGTAGTTAAAGGATGCTTCTGCACCTCTGCTTCAGCACCAAAGACCATACAAACCCACAGTGGACCCAGTGTATGTATTTCTATTCACTATCAAGGCTTACATTGATGTCTGACAGGTAGAGAGCAAAACCAGGAAATGGCAGTCCATAAACCCAGGCAACAAATCTGTGAGGAGCAGGTAAAACAGTCCCAAATCTAAAGAAACACGCAGTAGTCCAATAACCAGAAGAGCAGGTGAGATCCAGATGAACAAACACTGTCTAACAGAACAAACACAGGAAACAACATCCGGGACGCTGAACACAAGGTACAAAGACAACTCCACTCTCAACCAGTCACATCACTTGTCTCAAAGCTCTGAAACAGCTGAGCCAATCACAGTTACGCATGACGACAACAGCTCAACAAACAGAAAAATGCCAAAATAACATACAGTTATCTGGAAGGTGCAGAGCGGCACGATGTGAACACACAGCACTACAAATCTGCAGCCAGAAACAGATGGTTTGGATTTTAACAGTTAAATAGAAACACATAATAAAAAAATTGTTTGGTGAAGCAGTTTATATTATCGCATCAATCCGACACTATTTTAGTCATAATTCTACTGTATTTCACTTCGTAAATGATTACATCATATCTTAGAATGTAACACAGCCGCATTTGCACCATACTGCATTTCAAGAATAGAACATGAACTGCTGAATGTTTTCTTTTTTTTTTTTAAGTTGGAAAGGAGACTGTGACACACAGGATTAATGAGCTCCGGTAATCTGATGTCTTTCACGTAAACGGGCAGAATACAGAGTCATAACGGACCTGTTTCACGTGTGTAGAGTTGTGTGTGGTTATTTTGTAGCAGCTTGCTGTCACACATGATTTAACCCAGGTAAACACGTTGAATGGCCGTGCGTAATGGCACTGGGCTTAAGGTAGTTACGACGGGCCCCAGTGCACGCTATTATGACGGGCCCTAGTGCACCCTAGTTACTAGTTATGAGGCCCACACACACAGGTGTATATATATTTTACCAACAATGTATTTTACAGTTGAGTGAGTTACTTAGACTATTGTATTGGAAAAGTAGAGAGGTCTATGGAAGCATATACGGGACTATAATCAAATGATAATGTAAACTTGAAAATGAAAATGTAATTCCACAATAGCATTTTAATTGTCCACAAAAAAGAAAACAGCATTTGACATTTAATTTTCAAAGACTTAACCTGCTGTACAGTATTCAGTATTCTGCAGGACAACATTCAAATGCAATAAGCAAAACAGCGCCCCCAGTCTTTGCATTTGCATTTAAATGTCATCACGCTCTTTTGGGGTCAACATGAAAATGAAATGTCAGTGCTCTCATCAAGGCGGGTCTTCAGTTAAGACGTCACTTGCTTGAAAATCTGCTGCTTTGCTCATGTGCGTAATCCACTTGTGGCAGAAAGGCGAGAAGGCGTTTCATTTACTGTTTAACAGGCCACAAATGAGACAAGAATTAGGTTAATGATAGACACCAAAGTGTTTCTGGAGGCCGAGCCTCACAGATTACTGTACAAAAACACACAACTTTTATAACTTTATTCCCTGATTTTGGTGAAACTGGATGATGATAATGATACTTGTCAGATCGAGTCTGAAATGTTTTTGTATCACAGTAGCTCCATTCGCAACATCACAGAGATCATATTTTATGGAGAAAATATTTTCTGGTTTACCTTCTGATGTCTTTTGGCTGCTCTGCTTTAACTCATGGTGATTTACAGAGTTTCTTGATGGAAAGATAGCTTTACTTGTTGCTAAGTAACTGCTAACTGCTGCTTAACTAGTTAGTCGTCCTAATAGCTGACTCTGCCTGGACTGGGAGAGCAGAGCACCGGCTAAGTGATGTTGTGTACACTGTTAGCACAGGAGCTTTGGACCGCCGAGAGGAAGAGATTTTTAGGGCCGACATGGAATACAGGACAGAGGTGATTTGCAGCCGCTTCGACCAGGTCTCTGCGACGAAGAAGACACATGCGAGGACAGGAGGGGCGTCAAGCAGTACAGGAGCGAGAGAGAGGTCGGGCGTCAGTCAGTGCCCAGCACTGGAGGTCTGAGTCAGAGTCGTCAGAGTCCTGGTCACGGGCCCCAGTGCAACTGCACCGTCCATATTTATGCCCCTGCACTGACTCTGGCGTGACACTTACCAGATCAGAGGCCACAGATTTGTAATGAACTGAAGGAGAAACTTTTCATCAAATATAAAGCAGCTGTGGACAACCGATACCGTAAGAATCACTCATACTCATTTATAGATCAATGCAGATTTATTTACAGGCGTTCCTGCTTTAACCACATTAAACGTTATTTTTTTATGCTGATTTAAACGCATCTACTGGTTGGAGAGTGTTCGATTAAAATTGTTTATTTACAATTTAAGCATTATTGCATTATTGCTCGACATTTGCTAGTATTTTGTTTGCTCTTGTTGACAAAATCATCAGTTTGGCAGCAGATTGACGCTGTGCCAGACGTCTATTCTCAGTCTAGTGGGTGGATTTTGTGTTTCATCAAGACTTTTGTAGAAAAGGTTTCGGTCGTAGTCATCTGGACAATGTTTTCAAATTCAAGACGTTTCGGCTCCCATCCGGAAGTCATTCTCAATTGTGAAAATGGTTCGAGAACTCAGAAATTTAAGCTACTCTGTGTTGCTTAAGCCACAAACCACACATTTGAAGACAGTGAGGTGAAGATTCTAAGTAGAGAGAAGAGTTGGTTTGAAAGAGGGGTCAAAGAAGCCATTTTTGTGAAAAAAGAAAACCCCTCTTTGAACAGAAATGGTGGTCTGAGATTCAATCTGCCCAACGTTTACCACAGTGTATTAACACCTTGGGCAAGCCAATCATATGCTAATCAGGTACTTAACAGTGATGAGGGAGGTGCAGCCAGAAAACAATAGGCCTGATTACTGGGCCATCATGGAAACAAAGAAAGTCAGTTTCAGGTGAAACTAGGCAGGGTAAACAGCACTAAGGAAGACTCCTCCCTGAGGGCAGGGCTTAAGCAACACAGAGTAGCTTAAATTTCTGAGTTATCGAACCATTTTCACAATTGAGAATGACTTCCGGATGGGAGCCGAAACATTGTCCAGATGACTACGACTGAAACCTTTTCTACAATGGAACACTCCTGGACGAATGAGGGACTACACCGTCTTATCAAGACTATTGTTGGAGCAGGTGATAACAATATTATAGATTATAACTGTATTTTAATGACATTTGATGATCATGATTATCAACATCCTGGACATCTTATTATCTCCTGGTCATTAAAAAAGTGAAATCCTTTACATACATTACAGAGATGCCACTGTAATAATGGCAGATTGTTTACATCTGCCTCTATAGAAAGGAATCAGATATAATATTGTTGCTGTGATTTTAACTGGTCGATAAAAATGTCATATTGGATGTTAATGCACTGTTCCTTAGACCCTGACTAACTGATTTTATTACTGACTGACACAGACAGATTCCACCACTTATGACCCCAGCACTGCCATCATGTTGGGACTAAAACAAACTAGCTGTTGGACTTCTGACACAGCCAGAAAGCTCAGAGACCATCCAACAGTCCACATGGCGGCCCAGTCTCGACTACTTGGGGGGGTTCATATTATTAACAACCTGCAGTGGTCCGATAACACTGTGGCAATAGATTAGACAGGGCAGAGCTGGCTGTTCTTCCTGAGGTGGTTCAGGTTATTTAAAGCAGCCTGTCTTAATCCCACACACTGTAACTGAAAAGTTTGCCAAAAAGTCCATCTGTTCCCTGCACATAGGCTTCTTGAATTTATAAAGTTCTAAAACTTTTTAAAAAGTTGTTGAGGTCCTTTGATGTAGATGAATGGGAGTATAAAAAGATAAAATTAGCTTTTTTAATGATTTGATGTTGGGTTTTTTTTACATTAATGCCACATTGAACGTGATTTCTCGAGACTTATAGTATATATTTATAAGTCCATTAACCATTGTATGGTTTCTATTAATTTCTCTTGGGGTCCAGTACAATTTGTAACAACACAGATAGAAAATATCTCCTCCTACACAAGCATCTTCACTGTCTTCCCCATCCCTCCCTCCTCTGTTACTGGCACACATGTCACATTTTCAACAGATTTGAGGAAGCTAGTTAACAGCAGTGACTCGACAGAGAGTTGTAGTGAACAGCATGCAAAGTACTGCGACTGTTGTCGCATTTTAATTTTTGGCTCAAGAGCCCACACATCTATTGCTGGACATCGCTACATGTGAAGTCAACCAAAGAGTGTTGGGGAGTTCGGCCAAAACTAAAAACTATAAATTCTGGCCTTTACTTGAGACAGGCTACTACTGGGGCATATTTTAATGTTTTTGTATGTGCTCCATTGCCATGTCAAACTGCTGTTGCCATTAATGTAAACTCAATTCTTCCTTCTTCCTCCCATTCAAAGCTGTTCAGCTGGCAGAATACTGTCACTTCTCTGGAAGTCTATGTGTTGTGAAGGATCTGCAGGAAGTGTTGCAGCTAAATATTAATACATCATGGCGAATTTGAATTGGTTAAAGCAAGCCCCAAGAGGACATAGTTTTAGAACAGGTAATGGGGTTTTAGGCACTCTGCGGCTCTCTTGGCTTATTGCTTTTATTATACGGTTGTTACATATACCTGGTAAGGTTTCATAAAATAAACAAACAGCAGCAAAAAATGCAATAATTTATTGATAACAAATCATCATTCTTCAAGCAATGTAGTTCTTCAGCGACATTTAGCAGAATGGTTGCCAAGCAACACACAGATGCAGTGGAAAGCTTAAAGATTGGAGTGATTATTAACATTTATCTGGATAACGCCATTAATTGTGCAATTGTTGAAGTAGTGTTCAATTATGTTAGCACTCCTCTTTGCTGGTACAGGGGTGTTTGACTCTGGACAGATGCCTTTTATTTGCATGGTGCCAGAAGCAAGGATGTTGATCCAGCATCTTCTCTAATTGTAATTTGGGTGCAAGTAAGATTGCAAGGACGATTCACATTTATACCTCGTCACTGAGACGATCTCTCTTGCCTCTAGGCCAGCATCAGAGAGTTTTTGTACAGTGGTGCTTCGCAAGCAGTGGTTGGGGATTTTCTCTGTGCTGGCTGCTTTACAAAACCTTGGCAACAAGGAAGGACAAGGAATTTCACCCCCATGGGCTCTCTAGTATACCTAACATTAGGAGAAAGAAAAAAAAATGTTCCCATCATGTTGCAGTTACATTATAACCACATATGTATCTACCATCAGAAACTATTATGCTCACTTGCTCGCTTTCCTCTAGCTGTTGTCACTTGTCAGGTATATCTTTTTTTAATTATATCGCTGGCAATTGACAACATAACTAGAGAAATGTGAGCATAATAGGCTACAAATAAAAACATGCAAGCTAGCTAAAGTCATATCATTAACTTACCATTGATCGTTGGTGTAGATTGTCCGCTTTGGATGGAGATAAAAGGCCGGTGGATTGGGCGGCAGCAACGAGAGGTATTTCTCCAACAAAGCGACAGGACACAGCGGGTTCCCTGGCTGCTCAAACATAAATCCCTGCAGGCTCTCCTTGTTTCATTCGCCAGCATCTTTGTGGATTTTTTGTGCATTCGTTGAATGACAGCGTTGCGTACTTCTGATCGTTCTCATCCTGGCGGATGATAAATGATTCGGGCTTCAGTTGGCAGTTGCTCTCTTTAGCTGTGCATCCCATATGCAGCTGCACATCGAACCATACTTTGTTGACAAGACCTTCAGGTGTATTTGGATTCAGTGCCTGAGAGAGCTTGATCTTCTGAAAGTCTGTCTCCGTTAATGCTTGGTGGTGGAAGTTTTTTCACTACTCCAGCGAAAACGTTGGGCTTCGAACGCGGCTCAGCCAATCATAATCAAACACTGGAACTAGCCATTTTATAATAAAGTTTATAAATCTCTGAGGTAGAACAGTATATGTGTTAAAAAGCAAAGATTTATTCCCTCATTTATTCCCCAACGTTTATATTGGGCAAGCCTGTATTTGCTCAAACACATCAAGGCTTTACCAACTTTTATTTGACATTTTGTCATAAACAGCTTTTGTTCTTCTTCAAATTTTGTTCCTAGAAAACATCCCAGATATAACACATTGCACGTTGTTTATAGGCAAAGGTTCCTTAATAAGCATTAAGTGTTTGGAAAGAATAATATATTAGAAAGCTACTGAACTTTTGAGGCAGATACTGGTCTCACAATGATTTATCCACCAATATTTGTTTTTAACATATAACACATAACATAAACAAACATTTTTGATAAGGATCCCATTAATTTGGTTATTAAAGAAGTGTGACCAAAATATGTACTGACACATGGGACATTCTACAGTTGGAAAATCAACTTGTCAGTACTCTCTGGTGGACAAACTATGAAATTGAGATACTGCGTCTATATATTAACATATTGTTGACATTTATGAGCTGACATGTCTTGTTACTTATCAGCCAATATATACCCCAATACTGATATATCTGTACCAAATTTCATGGCAGTCCATTCAATGGTTGGCAAGACATTTTACTAAAAAACAAAAATGTCACTAGAGAAAAAGTCAGGAGATCCAAAGTCATTTTGATACATTGTCTGTGGACAATGAATGTCTGTACAAACTTTTGTGCCAATTCATCTTGTAAATGTTGAGATATTTCACTAATAACCTAAAATGTTAACCCTTAAGTGGTGGCTCAATATTCACTCTGGATCAAGGTGGTGGACGACGGACTCACACACTGACATTGCCATCCCTAGAACAATACAGCAAAAAAATTTCACATTATATGATTCATTATTAATATACAAGCTAGATCTTAAAAGACCTTTAACCTTTACAGCTTAGATGTGTTGCTCACTTATGGCTCCGTCTTCCACTGTGGAGATGCATATAGTTCGGGAGAGAAGATTGGGATCATAGGGGGCAGGGAGTCTTTGTTCCAGAAAAGAGCACAAGCTAGAAAGTGAACTGTGAAAGCCAGAAATGTCAGCACTCAGACGTAATCAGCGAGTCATTGATATTGGTCAACAATGATATAAATTCCCTGCAGATATACAGTATTATGGTCACTGTCAGATAGAAGGTTAGAGTAAGCTTTTTGACAAGTGTTTGTACCTGAACAACAAAATAGACTGATCTGCCATCCCTGCGGTTAGGCTTTTGGCACGTTTAGGCAACAAAGACTCCTTGGTTATGGTTATAAGGAAAAATTGTGGTCATGGATAAAGGAAACCATTATTGAGTGTTGGTAGAAGACATGATGCAAATCGCAGTCTTCTGTGTTGAAGTTAAACACTTTGAACCATCCACCCAGACTTCCACACACTTAATTTTTGTTCCACTGTAAGGACATCACACCACTTCCTGCTGTGCCATGGTACTGAACATAAACATAGGTTCTTTTACGTTTGAACAAATAACCAAAAATAACCAACGCCATCAATCTCTGGAGAGGACAGCGTGCTTTTCATGTTCTTCTTGACAGAAGTGGATCTTTCCAAATGCAGAAGTGGATCTGGAACAAGATCAGAGACAGAATGAACTCCTCAGTGGATCTGACTGACACTGGTAGAGAAATCATTCAGTACAGCAAAAACATTTGAGAAATTAAACAAAGAGAGCATCCTTCTGCCATGCAGTTGAATAGGACCGCTTGCACTTGGAAACAGTTCTGTTTGAAACATGTTTCCTAGTTGTGTTCCAAATCTCTCACATCCTTGGAGGATTCTTCCACACTTTAAGCTATTTTGTTGCCATGTGTAGTCAGCCTTCTGTAAACATGCTGCATTGCCCCCTGATCTCCTTTTGTGGCTCATATTGTCACATCTATAAAATGCGGTGGTGTAAAACTGCTGTTAAAAACTTTCTATGATCAAATACACTGAGCATAAAGAATCATCAGCATCATGGTAGACATATTAATGTCAACAAAAATGTAAATGGGGTGGTTTATTTTGTTCGAGGCTTCCCACACTTTCCCCGGTGCTGATGATTAATGGGACAGACATCGCCTTTTGGATGGAGGACTTCCTTGACAAAACACATTAATACTAAGGCCTGTTTTACATTCTCTTCCTGGCTGCATCTACCTATCAGTGGAAGTGCAGGAGAAACATTTGTCTGCATGCAAAAAAATCTGCCTCATCAAAAAATAGAGGAAAAAACAGGAAAAAAACATCAAGCATCATGGAACATGTATTTTGTGTTGACAAATGTGCAAATGGACTACCCATTTCATTCCATCGGACATATCCCACATTTTCTGCTTTGTTAATGATTAATGTGACAGACGTCTCATTTTGGACAGAGAACGTGCTTGACAATGCACATCAATAATCAGAGCTGCTTTACATTCTGTCCACCTTGCTATCAGTGGAAGTGCAGGAAAAACATTTGACTGCATGCAAAATGGTTGGAGATTTTCCATTTGAGAGAAGTCATAAAAACCAATTTTCAGGGGAGGCTGGAGCTGCAGCTACCTCTACCTGAGTTTGGTTTTGTTACATCAGGGGCTTTTCCTATCGGAAAATCATCCGCCAACTGATTCTGAGCTGGGAAGAGCAATTGGTTTCTACAAACTCGTATCGTGTGTGTTATATACATATGTTGCGTAATTACCATATTTGTGTATTTTGTTCTTCCTGTTATGCCAGTCTCTTGAATATACAGGACAAAGTAGGTCTAAACAATTTAAGGAAAATATCTAACTGAGATTTTTTTTTGGCCCAATATTACAATTTCTACAGAATCTGCTAAAATATACAGTATGTCATCAGAGAGAGAAAACGTCTAAGCAAACTTGCCTAGTTCTCTATTAAAAAACTACCAGTTTAGCTCACATTAAAGATATTGCATCATTGGTATACTCAGTAATATTCAAATATAATCATGACATTCAGAAGTGGTGTTATATTTATTGATAACAGCTACATAGTTGGCAAGTTATGATTATTACAAACTGTTGGTAAGTCACGTCTGAAAATGTTTTGATATCTGACTGACGAAACCTAATGATACTGTTGACAGCGCTGCACTGTAGCTACTTAAGCTAACATTAGCTTCATAGCTAATCACAGGCCAAATCCCCTTCTGTTTAAAAAGCCAATAGCTGAAGGAATAAAAGACCTCATGTATCTGTTTGCTGCACCTCTAGGGAGGCGATCATTTAAATTTACACCAGTAACTTTACGCCACACATTCACAATTTTTCTCAACAAGTTATTGTTTTTCACAGTGAGATTACCAAACCAACAGATCATAGCAAATGCTGAAGGTGACTCAATAAAATAAGTATAGAACAGTTACAATAGAGACTTGTCAACATTAAAACTTCTGAGCTTCCTTAAGAAAAACAGCCTTTGGTTTGCCTTTTTATGAATAAAATCAGTACTGGCATCAAAGGTAATTTTATCATCCAGGATAGTTCCCAAGTATTTGTACTGCTGGACTGCAGCCACAGGCTCTCTCTGTTACCTTGTTATTCAGGCTATGTAAGGTACAATTAATAAGAAGCTCTTGTGATTTGAAAATTGTACTCTTTCACATCACGACTCAATCAGCCCTAGCACAGAGCTTCATTTCCTTAACATTTTGTATTTGTAAATGTATTTTTGAATTATTTATCATATACATCTATGTATGAGTTCCCAGATAGTACATGGATTCTATTTTAACAGCATTAATTAAACATTTAATTATTGATCAGCATATATTATAGCCTGGATATTAGTACTACATTCTAAACCTCACTAGCCTACCAGTGGGTCAGTCATTACAAACTCATGCTGTGCACGTAAACATTGTTCAAAACTGCCAGAATTTCATTTTAAATTCTAGTGGAGATGCCAAAGTACCCTAAGTTACCAAACATGTCAGACTGAAGGAATAATTTCACTTGATGGAATAGTGCAGCCTTAAAAAAAACGTTGAGTCTTGGGTTTGAATATAAAACTCAGTGTAAACATCATATAGCGCCATTGAAAACGTGGAGGTGATACAGAATATATATGATACTGTCAGAAAGGGTGGAAGGAGATGGTTTTTCAAAAATTAAAACTACTTAAGGGGGAAACAGGGGAAAACTGTATGTTAAGGGGTTTAAAATGGTAAGTCAGAGCTGGTGGAATTGCTCAGAATCATAGTGTGACGGTTCATCTCAGACTGCAGTGCTCTGTGCTTGTATTCAGTGACACCAGCCTGAAGTGAATAAGGCAGCCTCACAGGGAATTAACTCACCAGGGAAACTTTATTGCTCCCGGCAACTACAGGTACATGGATGGGTGTGAAGGACGTGACAAATAAGAGTCTGCAGTAATCAGTTGAAATGCAATGAGAGAATGTCAAAGTGGGTGGAGAATACAATTTTGGAATAATAAAATTAGAGATGTAATCAGCTGCTGAGCCAGGGCAAATGAGTAAAGGTCTATTAGAGTTATGTTAACAACAGTAAACCTAACAGCAACACGACATGTAAGAAGCAGGGGATGATGTAAATGGAAAGATCAGTGATGAATATCTGCTGCTATGTAGCAGTGTAGAAATAACCGGACACAGAAAGCATTTCTTTCCCCACACATGTTGCCTTTGCAATAGTGAGAAGCATCATTTCATCAAAATCCACTTAACAGCCCATGAGATAGCATACAGTCAAATGACATGATAAGACTTAATGGGGAGCATGATTTAATTTCGCAAAATTCATGAAATCTAAGACACACATTCATGTTCACCTCAGGATGAACTGTAAAGACTTTTGTGATCCCTTGACCTTTCCTCTAGTGCTCTCATCAAGTCAACATTTTAATTTGTTCAGTACTTTAGTTAATGACCAAACACCTGCAAAACTAATGACATTCCCATCTGTTCTTTGTGTTTAGCGCTAATTAGCAAATGTTAGCATGCTCACACGCTAGACTAAAATGGTGAACATGGTAAATGTAATACCTCATTAACATCTGCAAGCTAACATCAGTATTTAGCTCAAAGCACCTCTGTGCCTAAGCTTGGCTGTAGACTTGTAAGCCACATTTGGAATGGATAGGGAAGGTGGGGTGATTTTATTATTTTATTATTTTATTTACTATCTGCGCTGGTCAGTAATTTTAATCTAATCCGTAGTGCATATGTGGGTAATTCTTCACCCCCACCCCAGTAATAATTACAGCTGCAATTACCTACTATTTTTTGCTGAACTCGCTGGTCCTCTGTAATTTAAATTCCATCCAGAGAGACGTCCTTGTGTTTTAAAGTGGATCTCTGAGTTTTTTTCCGCATGTAGAGCTGCTTAAATTCAGGTTAAAATGCTGAATGCTAAAATACTTTTTGACTTCCCTACCATGTCTGTGGCACCATAAGCCCATATACCCCTACTAAAGACATAAATGTTTAAAATGACTCCCAAATCATATTATATATTTGATTATATATATGATATAAAGGCTCACTAATTTCTTTAAAAAACTGAGCACTGTAGTTTTTTTTAGCAAACATTGCTCAAACAGGAGAAAATAGAACAATTTTTGGGGACTATTTTCAGCTGCGGATTAACACACATTTAGTGCACTAGTGAGTATTTATCAGTATAATATCAGCAGCGATTGATTGGTGTATGTCGGTTGACTCAAAATAAGCTACAGTGCCCATGTTCTTCATAACGAAAGAACGTGTCACACAGTGCAACCTGCTTAACCTCGGCCTGTTAGCGCTGTCATTGTGAACATGTTGCCAGGCTAGTGTTAGCATTTAGCTAAAATTACCACTGTGTTTGATTACAGCCTCAAAAAGCTGCTAGCATGGCTGTAGACTCTTAGTCAAGTTAAAATATTTTAAAGAAATCATTAGCCTTATCCTTTAACATATAACCAAGTTAGATTACCTGCAGTGGTCTCCGGTCTTAATGTCAATTAAAACAAGAGCAAATGGAAGTTTTTGATGATAAAGTGTAGTTTGTTCCCTCTGATGATCTGTGTGAGGATGCTGGTCACATACACAAATCAGGACGTGTAAACATCAATAGCTAGAAAAGCACACTATGCCAGTTTAAAAATGTATAAATAACACATTGCTGTCAGGCAAAAAACAAAACCTCTCACCTTCAAAATGTCAGGAGCTAGACAAACAGCCACATTTTAAATTTGACTACTGCATCTCCTGTTTTGTCCTCTGGATTTTGAAAGAGTTTCATGAAACCATGGGGTCACACACTGTTTCCAGTGTTTTTCTGAGAACCATATTCCCCCTCAGTTCAAGCATAAAAAAGAGACTGAAGTTAAAATTGTTTACTGTAAACATGGTTTTAACTTGACGGTTTAAAGAGCACAAAATAACATCTTATTTTATACATTATATTGTATGTTTTTTCATACAATCCACCTTCAATTTAATAAACTACGACTGACCCAGTATTATGTTCATATCTGTGAACTGACTTCAGAACCATTTCTCAATTTATTTAAATCTTGTGAGAAGACCTTGCCCACACCTTTCAATCTCTCAATGCCCTTAAAATCCTCTTGATGCGCTTGAGCAAGACACATAACCACATAACCTCCCTTTTTTATCAAAATAAAGCACTGACTAAAAGTCAGTATCTGTGAAAATGAAATGCTCTCCACCAAAGCCAGAGACTAGAGCATGAAGACTCATAGATGTGATGCCATCAAATGTAAAATCTGGAGCTTTTTTTATTCTCTGAGTGATATTATTAGTTATGGAGCAGAAATTTCAGAGAAAATCCCTCTGGATTTCTTCTCTGTTGCCTTTAACATCTCTTCTTATTCATCCCGTCTGGTGCAGTTTCAGATACTGAATGTTGATGATAGCAGAGATTCAAGTTATTTTATTCCTAGCTTTGGCATAATATTGTTCATATTAAGATACAGGGCTGTTAGGCTACTTTATTTTTACATTTAGGGTTTCTAAAGCCCTTTTCAGAAATGCCATACATAACATCGCTGGCTTCATCTGTCAAATGAATGGCTTTTTGTCATTCAGACATAGGTCTCTGTTATGTAAATGTTCCTCATGTGGCCTTCCTCTTTAGGCCCTGTTTATAGTGACTAAGCCCTGTGTGGAAAAAACGCAGGCTCGTCATTTATTTCAACAAGCTGTGCATCTCGTTTCCATAAGTGCATGTTTTACCTTGTGCTGCTGTTTATGACAGCATTCACTTCAGACTTGTGCCAGATTAGAAGTGTTACTAGATTGCCATCGTGACTTTTAAGTAAAAATGACTCAGGCGCTGACATGTTAAATGGCCATCACATTTATGTAACAACGAGGTGCATGTCTGCGTCAAGACTCAAGGTTACTTCTTAGAGTTGACTCCCACTGAGAGAGTTGGTTCAACTCAGCAAGCATACTCTCTCAGCTCAGCAGAAATACCTTTCTCAAGTATATAATACATAGGAGTCTTCAGAACTGCAGAATTTTGATTTCTCAAATTGCTCACAAGTAGCAGAGGTAAGCCAGGGAGAAAAACAATTTCCACACAACACAAACTGAAAACGCTTTACTGTAACTACACCCTACAAAGTTGATGACTTCTCAAAACGGAAGATTAGGGTGAAAATCACAGCTCACACACTGCTGCTTTCCACCCCCTCTCTTTCGCTCTCCCTCCCCTCTGAAGTGTGAACAGACGCTTTGCTGTCTCAGCTTAGCGAACTTTGATCAGTGCAGGGTTGCCAGCCTTCAGTCGGACAAGGTCAGGGGAATGAGATGATGGCCAGTGTGTTGTCAAAGGTGGGGAGTTGCCACCTGTTTGAGAATATATTCTGCTTGCTTTCACATCTACCTGGACCCTTAATGCCAAGGGGCTTCAAACTGAGTGGAGTCAACAGCCTGCTTTATAGAAGTAGGCCTATTCATTGAAGTGTCCATTATACGTGTCCCCAGGTATCCTTGTCAAACTTGCTGCCTTAGACAATAACCAACCTTGGGCTGTATGCAAATCCGCAGTCTGCTGTGAGTTACGGCGCTCCAAACAGCAGACAGGATCACTTATAAGCCTTCCTGTGCATTGGCCTGTGTCAGTGCTGCTGATAAACGGCTGTACAGTTTGTTTTTCTGCTCTGATTGCGAGAATGAAATCAACAGGCAAGCTGTGTCGCAGCATAGTCTTTCTCAGCCAGTCTTACCCCCAATCCTCTTTGCTTCCCTCCAGGGTGGAATTTGAATGACCTGATCAATTTCCAATCAGGAAAGACCTGCAGCCTTTCTCTCATTGTAATGGCGTTTCCCACAAATCTTCTATATGGAGGGCTCACTCCGAAATTGTTAGAAGGAAAGGGCAGGTAGCGTGTTTTCTGGGGTTCATAGATATATTTCTCACCCTGTGTAGTGATGATAGTGCTTTATCTCCAACGTGGATCTGCTGTTAGCTAAAAATAGAAGTATTTGTGGAATCCTAAACACAGCTGCACATCAGAATGAAAGCCAGGCCCTGTTTAAAGGCAGAGGTGGCCTTTTCATGTTGAAAATGAAACCCCAGGAGGTCTGGCTGCTTTGTCAGTCATGAAAAGCTGGGGTCTGAAAAAAACATTCCCCTTCTCTATTTTATTCTGGGACCAGAATTTATTCTTTGTCACCAGCAGGTCTCTGACTAACTGTATGAGCTCTATAGTAGCTCGAACATGGTTTATACCAGTGGTTCCAAACCTCGTTTGTCAGATGTACCCCCACAGCCCTGTCTAATTAACTCAAGTACATAGCATGTTCCAAATGTGTTCATTTGAACTCATTTCAAACTGGGTGTTATTTAACACCATTAATTATATTAAAGCAGATATTGTTACAATATTTGGAGTCGCAGAAGCTGGACATTTCTTTTAGCTAATTCAACCATTTACAGTATCCATTACTTTTAGCTAACTATGTCACTCATTTATCTATTTCAACCCTATATTTATTACTTTTAGCTAGTTTTCTTGCACTCGATAGCAACACGTAATGGTGTTACAGCAGACTATATACAGTGTATAGATAGATAGATTGATAGATAGATAGATAGATAGATAGATAGATAGATAGATAGATAGATAGATAGATAGATAGATAGATAGATAGATAGATAGATAGATAGATAGATAGATAGATAGATAGATAGATAGATAGATAGATAGATAGAGATAGATAGATAGATAGATAGATAGATAGATAGATAGATAGATAGATAGATAGATAGATAGATAGATAGATAGATAGATAGATAGATAGATAGATAGATAGATAGATAGATAGATAGATAGATAGATAGATAGATAGATAGATAGATAGATAGATACTACTCCACACATACCCCTGGCAACTGCAGAAGTACCTCCCAGGTTAGAAATCACTGGTTTATATAATTCACTGGTATAAAAAATAAATTAATAATTTAAAAAAAAAAACTCTTTTAAAATCCCACTTTGGGCATTTGTATTGCATGCATTTAAAGTGGCAGATTGGGTAAGACCATCAAAGAAAGAGCAAAATGACTGCAAAATGTTTCCCTAATGTACACATCTTTGTGAACATTTGTGAATGTGACACTGGATCGATGACTCATTTTGGTATTATCCCAGTTTATCAATGATTTGGGCATTTTGACTTTTGTTGTATCTCAATTAACAGAAGCTGTTTCCAGTTATTGACATATTCCTAACGGTGGGATGTGAGGGTTGTTGCCCGTTTGTTCCAGGAGAACTGTAATCATTTTCACAATCAATTGAGACATTTTTGGTGTTTGATGGTCTTTTTAAGAGCTGAGAGACTGTGATGCATCCTGTGTAATGTCTTGAAGAAAAAACACAGCAATAAACAAAACACTGTAAATGAAACATTTTCACAGCCATGCACAGAAACTTGTAGTGTGAAGTTATTTAAGTTAGACTTCCAAGACAGTTTCTTGGAAAAATTTGTACTGTGAAAGTACACAAATATTGAGAAGTGCAGAATTGACACTCCCTTGTGTACTTAACGGCATTAGAGGCCCATAGGCTGTTTTCTTACCCATTTTTCAAGAACGTGTGTCACAAAGATGTCTTTTTATTTGCATTCTAGGTGGATCATTAAAGAATGGATGACACATCAGTCACAGAGTCAGCATCTGAGCAGTCAGTAAAACTGGCTGAGTCTGATTAACCAGGAGCCATCAAGCTGACGGAATCACACAGTGGATATACCTTCCTTTGGTTTAGATGAATCTGCAAAGAAACCACATCGATGGATTTTATTAAGGACATTCATGAACCCAATCCTGTGTTGTCTGAAAAATAAGAACAACAGGGTATGCTCATTGGACAGCAGTGATAGATTGAGCCACTTGCACCATGTGATCAACAAGGTCTCTTTTTTTTTTCCTCACATCTTCGGTACTCTAGATTTATCATGATGCTATTTTTGTCCGTTGCATTCCAAAAGTTCCCAGCCAACTGATTTTGACTGTGACATCATGTCTCTACCCAAGCGAAGGAAAATCAGGACTTTTGCTCTGCTGTTTTGTGTCATTACGTTTACAACATTCCTGTTCAGTTACACTTTCCGGGACCCCTCGTTCTACTTCTTCAAGTACGCTTTTCGCCTGTCTGACAACTTTTTCTCCAAAGGGCTATGCGCCTGCCGACAGTGCATGGTGGAGCTGGAGGACGACCCCTGGTTTGCTGAGCACTTCAATCAGTCCATCCACCCTCTAATGACCAGGGAGAACAGCGTCCTCTCTGATGAAACCTTTAAATGGTGGCAGGTAAGATTCAGGGGATGTGTTTTGGGGATTTGCGATGCTATCCGACAGAGGATTGAAAAAAATAAAACATGCACATTCAGCTTCTGAGAGCAGATGAGCTGCTGAAAAGAAAGATCATGAATAAAGAACAGAGATCACACACTGCTGTAATTCTCCCAAGAAGTGTTTGTTTTTGCCACATTGATTGTTTCAAATCCAAGGGATCTTCACCAGGATCAAGTTGTGAAGCAAACTCCCACGCACAATTTGTTCACATTTAACAACAACTGTTTACTCTCACCATCTTTCCCACACCTATAGATGAAGAGAGATATTTTCCATCATAACTTGAGTGTATACGTAACCATTCGCTCACTTAAAATCACGCTCTGCAATCTGCATTGTTCCTCCAGAAATAATGCTGCAAACGTGCGACTATTAAGGAAAAAATCTTGCCTTCAGTACTTGAACTTTTTAAAATCATTAATGTTCTATGATACATAAAGTGTTCTACTTTTATTTGGCTTATGTATGTATGCCAAATGTGGAGCTAGATCCAGCAGGCCAATAGTTTAGCTTAGCATAAAGACTGGAAGCAAGGAGAAACAGCTAGCCTGGCTCTGTCCAAAGGTAACAAAATATGCCCACCAGCACGTCTAAAGCTTGCTAATTAACACATTACAACTTGTGTGTTTAGTCTGTAGAATCTTGTAGTGTCTACTGGCTTTAGCTTTCAAACTTAAAGTGCAGACATGAGTGGGGTATGATACTTCCCAAAATGTTGACTTATTTCTTTTATCACTACTTTAATGGTACACTATACTATGCAAGGCTGATAGTAATATTAGTGTATTAAGCTCTTTAGCTAAGCCTCACTGCTATGCTTAGACTGTAATACTTCTGCATTAATTTGAAAGGACATACAAACACCTGCGTCATAGGTGTGTGGTTATACTGTCCAGTTACTAGAAAGTAATTGATACATGCAAGCCAGCTGGAATGAAGAAATCTAAGTGGCGTGTAGACAGGACATATAGTATAGCACTCCACCGATTTTATACATTAACATCAAGTTATCGTCATAGTTCGTACCACTCAGCCTGTGAAAATAGTTGTAAAATGTCTTCTGTGACTCTGGAGCGAGCAAGTCCACTCTGAGAACATAACCCTGATGATGCCATCATCAAATCTGTAGCCTGCGTTACAAACTTGGGATGTGGAGTTTGAAAGACATGGGCATTTACAAGTCAGAAGATGCTATTGTGTTGCATTACGGGAAGTGTAGGATTCAGTTTATTTGGAGCTTGAGTCTCCATACTAGAGACCAAAAGTCAGGATATTTCTAAGGATATCTTCTGCCCCTGCTGCTAAATTTGGACTGTTCTTTTTTTAATCTATCTCTCACAAATCCCCCAACTTTATGGAAGTACAGTAATAAATTGCTGGGGTGCGCCTTTAAAGGTTGAACAAAATGTAATGTACCCTGGTCATGCTGGCATTGCTTAATGAAAACAGACTGTAAATTGATTTTCCATTCCAATTAGAGCTAATATGTTAATGCATTTTCAGCCTTTGCTTTGCAAGTTATTAAGCAAGACAAATGTATATCTGGCAAATATCCAGTAGCAGACTAATTTTTGAGTTTTTACTTGTGCACTACTACCTGACACTGCAGTCAGTGGAGAAACCTCTGCCCCTTCCATGATGGATTTTGTCACCCTGTATGATTGCTGAGTGTCAGTGTTAAATGGCTAACCTGGTATTTACTGTTAGTGAAACATTTCCTCATATCAAACTCCATTTGGGCTCCACTGCACAATATCTTAATGGATGTAATGCCACCTACTGTACATTTGGCTAGTCATCCACAGGCTCATAAAGCACACCAAACATAAAAATATATCCAGAATTATTAGATACAATAGCTGTTAAAGTGTTTTATGGAGAATTTCTTGTTTAAATCCACTTTAATTTAGAATTCACGTCAGTTATATAACTAATTATGTACCAGCCTTAGTTTAATTCTATCAAACCAATATATACTGTACTTTCTGTAAATCCCATTATTGGAGTATAGCTCTCTAAATTAGAAAAGCCTATTCACAAAATCTATGTCACACAATAATCCTACCTTTGTCTGGGAGGCATTCGGTGCCTTAGGTATTCCCACATTCACCTCACACCACATCCAATTAGAGGCAAGAATAGAAAAATTAGTGCAAGGTTGCCTGCTGTCACTACTCATTTCAGGAAATGCTTCTAACAGGGAGCTTGATGAGGCAAGTGTCACATATCAACGGTAGCCCAGCCAGATGGCTCGGGCTGCGCTGCTGCAAGGCAAGGGTATGACCTTTCAGGTGTACCCGGACTCTTTGTTCCAATGAGATGTCAAAGCTTACATGTTTCACGGCTAAATGGAATCTCTGTAAAGGAGAGTTTCTAATTAGACATAAAATATGTCTAATATATGTTGTGTAAATTAGTTTTATACTGAAGCAGAGTCTTATCTATACATGTCTTATGATTAAAAGCTAATTTCAATAAATAATATCTTATTGCCTATATTCAATGCTACATAAAATTAAAAAATTGTTTCCCCAGAATTGTATTGGCAAGGTGGAAATATTAATATTTAGACCATGAGTCACTAAAACTCACGAGAGATTGCTGCAGAACATTCTGTATCCGTTCTGTTTCCAGCTGCCACAGCACAATATTTAACAGAACGTAGTGCACACACATTCCTACATTTATTTGCTGTCGCTCTGAGTTCAAAGCCACCAGAAGAAGGCCAGGCCAAAAGAGCCCCCGCAGACGAAGCTAAGCCGCCCTTGAGGTTATTTCAGAAATGTGCTCGGTGTCTCGAGCTCCGCTGCCCTTGTTCAATCACTTCTACTTAAAGTGGCCCTGGAGCCGTTGCTCTCTCTGAGGCCTGTCTTTGCTGTGTCACCAGTGGTTGCAGTCAGAGAGGCAGCCGGCCAACTTCAGTGAAGTGGTGGAGGAGCTGTTTCGACTCATCCCTGATGAGGTGCTCTACATGGACGCCAGCACCGAGCGCTGCAGGACCTGCGCCGTGGTGGGGAACTCTGGGAACCTGAAGGGGTCCCAGTACGGCGGCCTCATCGACTCCAGTGATTTCATCATAAGGTCAGTTAGCATTTCGATCTGTGGTGTGATTTTGAGAATAACAGTCACACGCTTTTGACATTTGCAATGACATTTATTTTTTTTTGTCACTGACAACAGTCTCCTACTGCTTTAACTGTTTCTTTGTCTTATTTTTGTAGCTTTGGCTAAATGTCTGTCAGTTATGATGACACTGTTCCCACCAAAGTAAATGATGAGATCTTTGAAATACAGTAACATTGCTACGACCAACTCAGACAGGGCAAGAAAGATGATCAAATACATAGTACACAAGCCATCAATTTAGCCAGATTATCTAAACCACTTTATTTGGAGGTAAAACTTAAAGAACCACTGAGGTCACATCATGTTTTTTGTTTTTGGGGGGGATTTGTTTTTTTAAGGCTCATTATGATATTGCTTAGACTCAATATCTTACAATTTTACTTTTTTAAGGTAAAAAATTAAATAAAACAGAAATACAAAAACCTTTAGTATTTAGGGTTTAGTATTTGTCCATATTGCAGTCAGTGTGGAGAAGGCTTTGAACCAGCATTTAGACCATCACTTAGGGAGATTTTTAGTGGATAGTCAGACATTTCTATGGTGGTGGGGTTGGGGTTGTGTTTGGGAATTCAGACTTATGACCTCGTTATTTCTAAAATCCTGGCTATGGCTCTTCCCTCATGGCACAGGAAAAATATGTGTGCACACAACTGCGATAGATCAAAGTTGAACTTTGAAGTCAGTCTGTAAACAGTGATGCATGTTTACAACTAACAGTTAGGGTCATCATTTTGCCATCCAAACAAATTTGGTCAACCTGGGGGTTTAAAACCTCCGATGTCGCCTCACTCCCCGAACTCATTAATTAACTTTGTGATACAATTATATTAACGATAGGAATGATGGTCAAATCTACACAAATAAGACCCGACTGGTTATAAAGTGTACATGCAACTAATGATTATTTTCATTATAGATTAATCTGCTGATTCATTTTTAGATTATTTGGTTAACCATTAGGTCTATCAAATGTCACATGTATTGTGAAAAATGCAGTTTCCTAGAGGCCAGCCTGACATATTCAAAGTTTATTCGATCAACAGACTAAAACCCAATGACACTCAGTTTACTATCATAGAAGATTGTGAAAACCAGCAAATATTTACATTTAAAAAAGGTGAATGTTTTTTGGCTTAAATTATTTAAATAATTAATAGACCATAATTATTTTTAATATATGCTGTAGTGGAAGAAGTACTTACATCTTTTAATTACTGTATTCAAAGGTGGCCGGTAGAATGGTGACAGGAAATGAGGGGAGAGAAAGGGACGCTGTGATCACAGTGTATGCATCTTAACCTCTAGGCCACATGATACAGAGCTCTAACTGACTGGACCAAAATTGGTTTTCATTTCATTTAGTTCACTCACACATTTTAGCTAGTAGTTTTAAGCTAGTGTGCTTCTATTTTGTCCCACCTCCTGTAGCACTGATCTGTTCTAAAACAATGTGTAATAAAATCAACTGCAACATATCCAGCATATTATACTGTATGTATACAACAATGTTTTGCTTTGTTTCATAATCAGTTAATTCAGTGGCAGACAAACACTGGAAAAAGTTTTCATTTTGCTCGCTGTGCAGTGTCCCCGTCTCTCTCTGTCACAGTTATTTCTGCCACGCATCAGCCTGCACCCAGCTCAGAGGTGTGGTTGGAGATTTCAATTCACACATTGTTGTTCTGCGTTCTCAAGCATTTGAGTAAATTGTCTTAACAAAGCACCAGATGAAAATAGTAGAATTTGAGTGTTGCTCCCTGTGATCTGCCACAGCAATTGCAGCTCGGCAGAGAATGAATTGGAAAAGATGGAAAAACATGAGAAGGAGATTTTCTCGGAGGGGTTGTGCATGAGCTTTCTGCTGCAAAACTGTTTGCTTTATGATAAAATTAAGCTAATTTGGACGTCAAAGGATAAACAAACATTGTCTTTCCTACTGTTCAAGCAATATCTCCAGGCTGGACAAGTCACAGATTTGAGTCTTGGCTGTCTTGTGGCAGGTTTTGTTAAAACTGGATACTGAATAAATACTGATCTGTAGATTGAGCTGCAAGGCTGCAGTGGCGGAATATGCAAATCCCTAAAGAGTGGAGTGGTATTCCCTCGTTTTTAGAATGAATTAATTAATAGAAACAATTTTAAATAATGTTACACTCTGTCATCGCATTATCTACAAGTATACTAACCATTCAATTCATTCAATATCCTAAGATTGTTTCTGCACAGAAATGACTGCCTTAAGGAGGCAGTAAATCATTGTAGAAGATACTTATCGTGAGCAACAGAAAATAACACTCCTTATTAAATGTTCAAACCAATGACACTGATAGGACATCAGCTCAGAAATGATATGGGAACACAGTCCAGTGAGTATGAACAGGGTCTGAAAACCAATGACTTTCAAATATCCACAATACAATTCACCCAGATCCTCTAAAGCCTCCTTTATAGACTGTTATAAATATTGAACAGCATTGGCCTATCAGCTAAAGCCTCTTGTTTGTTCAGCAGATTGAAGTGGTAAAATAGATTTGAGTCTTAAAAAGAGCCTTTGCATCTGCCTTCGACAGACAAAAATAAGCTCTGTGGCTTTTGAATAATGCATTTTTGTTAGGCTGTGTTGTTTGAAGAACTAAAAGTAATTATAGCTATTAAAATTACATTTAAATTATGTTTCTGTTCTTCTAAGACATACTAATTGATAGGCCGATGCATATGATTGCTAAAAGCACTTTTTTAGACATCTTATCTTAGGGAAACTTAAAAGTTCCCACCATACCCATTTCCAGTTTGTATTTGATTGCAGATAAAAAGTACATTTTAGACACAAAGTCGATGCTTTTATCTAGTAAATGTGAAAATACAGCTAACTCGTTGAAGACACAGAGATAGTGGAATCGCACTTCATTTCTTCTGTAGCTCGGACACACAGTGGAGATAAGGAAGAACAATTTGGACCAAACAACACACAAAGCTGGCCTGGTAGCTTCTCTTGCATCATGATCAATTAAGTGTAACGGAAATTGCAACTTAAAGGTGAGGGGCGTAACAAAACTATAACTGTGTGTAAATATGGCATGTATAGGAAAAGGAAGGAAGGAAAAAAGCTAATTCATGGACTGAATTAATCTGCAGTCCCACTTCAAAATTAAACAAGAAGTGGGAACGAAACCATTGTGATGAAAAAACATACAGGCAGCTCACTGACATTTACATATATAAAAAGGTAAGCTAAACCCAAACAGTGAAAAGTATTTCCGTGAACAAATGAGCGAATTCAGCTTCTGAATGATCACGTTGCTCTGCAGTGGAGAGCACATAGTGGCAGTAATGCGAGGTTCGCAGTGAGTGAGTGGCTCTGTTTGGGAATAACAGCTGGATTTAGTTAAGAAATCCAGTCTAGTGTATCACCGCAGAGCAGAGAACCATTACAGTCTGGTATGAACAGGTACCCAGAGCCTTTTCCGCTCACCCCTCGATAGACAACATCATCTGTAACCATGGTAACTGAAATTTCACTGATGAAAACTAGACTAAAATGTCTTAATTAAACTAGACTAAAACTAACAAAAATCAAAAGACTAAAATGTGAATAATTATTATTATATATTATTATTATTTTACACTCAGAATTCGCGCACTCAAATAAAATGGCGCAGGGGAACTATAATGCACTCAGTGCACTGTATATAGTCAGTAGGGAGTGATTTTGTACATCAAAATCAGGTGCCAACTTAACACTGGATCCAGTAGTTTGAGGGGAGTGAATAGGGTAACTAATACATATCACCATGAAACTTCCCCAGTTGATTAGTTACATTAAAACCATAATTTTCTTTGTATTGTAAGTTTTCTTTAATTTTATGTTTAAATGTGCAAATGATGTATTATCTAATTAAAAATGTGCTAATTTGCATACATTGCCAGAACAGAAATCTGAACATTGGATAAAGCCAAGTTTAAAATTTTAAATTTTAAACTCCATAAATCAGAAAATACTGTCAACAGCCATAAAAAAATCTATTTTCACCATGTTTTTAGGAATATATAATATATGTTATATAATAATCATATCAGGCTATGAATGATATATGAACAGACCCCTATGTAAAAACTTTCAGAATATAGATAGGAATAAAATTGGAATGTTTGGTGTAGGTAAGTGCTACTGAAGTGGAGATTTTTGGCTCAGAGTATAAGAAAAAACTCATTTTGAGAAAACAGCCTTTGCAAGACAGTACAGGTGAATATGCTAATATATATATATATATATATATATATATATATATATATATATATATATATATATATATATATATATATATATATATATATATATATATATATTAAGACAATTATTTTTTGTACTTCAAGTTTTCTGAAATGGTATGTTTAAATATACAAATGAGGCATTATCTAATGCTAACATTTGGTGAATTTAGGAGAAATCTACAGACACAAATAGACAAAGTGTAGTAAAATAAAATAAGCGCTTTATTTCCGGTAGTCTGAAAGAAGACTATTGTTATGGAAGCAAAATAACCCAAAATCTCAAAATTGACCAGTGCATGAAAAATCGATGTTTTTGCCTGGGGTGTCTCCCCTTGAGTCTGTGGTATAAAGGTGTGGATGCTTAAGAGGGGGCTGTTACAGTCACTTTCACTGGATGAAATGAGGACTGTGTTAAGACTGATGGCAAATGGGCTTCATGATGATGTGGCTGACACGAAGATCTTATCAAGAGGGTAAACAGAGCGCTACTTAAATATCCAAAAGCAAATTTCACGCAGTATTCTTGCACGGCTCTTAATTTATCACAACACAGCTTTGTCGCTGTGTAAAGTCACATTACTGCACTTATCTTCTTTGCCAGCCCCCGCTGTGACAGCAGCATGGCATTGTCTACCACTTCGATTATCGTATGACAGGGACAGCACCAAGACAAGAGTTATTACTTTGCTATTAGCAGAATAGTTTGCTGCAGAAGTATGCTATGGAAATATGCGGTTTCCTTTTTATTTATTCTAGCCTGAGCATTACACTGGGAGTCATGCTTGGTTGGAAGCCATGGTGCTGAGCCAAAAGGTCACCCTAGCTACACCGGAACAAGCAGTGTAACACTAAGGTGTGGAATACATATTTCACAAAACTTGGTCAACATGCTTGAGGGCAACACAGTGTCCAGAATACATTTTTATGAAATGTTGGTCTCTCCAAATCCAGACAAATAAGGATACATATTTTTTAAAACGTATAATCACTCCCATCTCTTTTGAACACAGAATAGCTGATCATATGCAATCAGTGCTTCTGTGTGCTCAACGGGCACACTGGCAGATTTTATTTGAAAAGAAGTAGGCTGTCTTGGATGTGTGATTGTCTTATCATTCATATTTACTCTGCTGAATTGAGGATCAGTCAAGCTTATATTCTACATGATGATGTAAGCCCTTGCAAATAACTTCATTAAGATGGATCTTATTACATCCAGCAGATGTAATAAGTAGGCACATCACATTTGTGACTCAAAATCCCTGCTTTAAAACAGGGATTTTCACACAACTAATACACAAGCTTTCGAGCTCTAGCTTTCTTCTCAGTTTGCTTAGCAACTAGTAATGATGCCCTTTAAACTTGTTTACAAGATTCAGAAAATGAACTTTTTACTTTCTCTGTGAGTGTTATAACCATAATGATATGTTCCTGGGGGCCCACGAATGACCAGAACTTCAGAACACTCCTTAGAAATGCCTCTTATCCAACAACAGCTTCTGAGTAAGGACAGAAAAGCTGCACTTTGTGTTTGCGTAGCGTAAAGCTTGTTTTTGCATTATCCCTCCTTACTATTATTATTATTGTTATAACACAACAGGAATAGTATTTTCAAAGATCCATCATCACCAAAATTTAAGACTTAAATTCCATGTGTGCCCAATCCACTCTGCAATCAATCCTGTCTTTTACTCAGTGAACCTATTCATTATTGTGACACAAAGAACAACGGACTTCAGGGGGTTGATTGCCACTTGGGCTACCGCTACACACTAACTAAAGAGCATAACTGTTCACCCAATAGTTAGAATCAGATTCCACCTGTGGATCACACCACTGTAACACCAGACTAATGTTTTGTATGTGACCAGGCCATATCGTGCTGTAATGTTATTCCCCGCACTAATTGTGGTCACATTCTTTTGATTCCTTTGTGATATTGAGTGATGATGATGGGAATGTTGGCCTTGTGTCATTACTCAGTGGGAGACTATTGTCATACAATCGCAGCGTTTACATTTATTCATTCACTGTGATAGAGTGACAATCACTGGCTTTGTTGGGTGTGTGCTATTGAAAAGGAGAAGATTACTGAGACTTTCTTAATGTAATCTGCTTAATGATATCTTTACTAACAACAATCTCCAACAGCATTTGAAACTTGTAGGAGAAAATTCTGGCAGTTTTGCTTGATTAGCCTGTTGGATTTCTAGCAAGCACAACATTTAAAAAATCAACTATTTATTAATTCAATTCAATTTTATTTATATAGCGCCAATTCATAACAGAAGTTATCTCATTGCACTTTTCCTATAGAGCTAGACTGTACTCTTTATAATATTATTTACAGAGACCCAAAAAATCCCACAAGCATTTGGCAACAGTGGCAAGGAAAAACTTCCTTTAAGAGGCAGAAACCTTGGACAAAACCAGACTCAAAGGTGGGCGGCCATCCGCCGCTGCTGTGTTAGGTTTTGAGAGAGAGAGAGAGAGGTTTAGGGAAAGGGGGTATTTAATCAAATTGGGCCATATAGCTTTTGTGGAGCTTTGGCAATCATTCCTCCTTTTACTGAAGATGCAGCTACATGGCTACAAGTGAGTGCTACAGGGCAAAAACACAAGCTGTCAGACGATCATACAGATAAGAATCAAAACCAGTTTAGCTATACTGTAAAAACCACTTTTTTGGAGATGAAACCAAAGGTGAAAGCACCCAAAACGTAAGCAAAAACTTCTGACCTACTCGTTAAATTAATGCTTAACGAGTGTGATGTACAAGATTAGATCGCACTCGTTAGTGCCCCGTTAACGAGTCTGAGCACACAGTGTTCCCACACTGTGCAAGATGAGGGCTCCTTCAATGAGCTGCACAAGGTAAGGCATGGCATATTAGATTTGATTGCAATATTCTGCTATTCACATACTCTTGGTCTACAGACCTGGGATGTTGGTATTTCATCAATCCACATTTAGAAACCGGTTGGATAATGTCACCTGTGGTTGCAGGCCGTCTACAGCTTACAGGCGGAGTACCACACCATTTTCAAACAACCTTGAGTGCCACATGGAGTGCAGGTTTTTTTATTCGCCCTGTTAATTACAAAGCCTCAAGCTATAAAAACACACCTGAGACTCTGTGCTTTCATCTCATGTAGTGCTGTTGCCTCATTCTGGCCTCACTGCTTCAGTGTTCATTACTCATCATGATTATTAGTCAGCTGGAACTGCATAGCGATTTACACACATTCAGGCTTACAAAGAAGAGTAGTGGTAACAGCAGCAAACTAGTGAGAATGTGAAGAAATTAGACTACTGAAATACCACTGACCTTTAACTTGTTAGTTGGCTGTTACATGCTGCGTGGTCTGGCTGCACCTTGAAGCATGGAGCCATGTTATGGAATACTGTGGTTCTTGGCTTCGAGCATTTTGAGGACAAATTAATAATAATTAGACATTCGAAATAATGCCCAACAGCGTGCTGGCAGGCAAACAGCCTTGACATTAAAGATGCCATTAATCATTTATCAGCATCACAGTCTCACTTTTCAAGAGGAAGAAAAAAAGACAAGACATACCCCGAGAAAGATATTGTACGTTTTAATGTCAAAACTAACGACATGATGTGACTGAAACTATGAAGACATAAACAGTAGTAATGTAGCTCTCATCAGGTAGTTAGCCAACACAGACAAAATCTTTAAACCTGTATCCATTAATCAATAGCCTGATAATCAGACTGCTTTGCCATATAGTTTGACTTCAGTTATTCAGCTTGACATTTTGTGTTCATGTCAGCTGATCTCTTGATGGGGGGGTATTCTTTGCATTTTTTGTTTTGCCCTAACCGATCAGTAGTGAGTGACGTATCCATCCTGCTGCCAGCCATTTTTAGTTGACATGGAAGCTGTGGTGGTGGTTACTAGAAGTAAGTAAAATCTATTGATCTAATAGATAATCTCTACATTTTAGAGATTAAGAGTTGTTGTTTTTGTAAGTCGGAATCAGAATCAGAATGTGAAATACTTTATTGATCCCCGAGGGGAAACTCTTTTGTTACACCTGCTCACTATCACGTCAATGTACACAGGAATAGAAGTTCTAAGCAAATCAAAATATAATAATACACTATACAGGTAAGATAAATTAAATACAAAGTGGATATGAAGTATAAAATTATAATAAGTGTAAGTACAAAGTGGTTTTAGAGGTTGATGGGTTGATAAGTATGTACGGTATAATAATACAATGTAATAATATAAGTAATAAGCAATAGTAATGAGTACTGTCAAGTTATGTGTAGTTTATTAAGATGATTATAAGACGGTGAATATTGCACAGCAGTAATAAAGGTATGAATAAATATCGATAAATAGGGAATTTTAAACTGAAAACAGAGTATATTGCACAGGAGTATTAAACAGAGAATATTGCACAATTATTTCAAGTATTGCAGTGATGTTAATGATCAATGTCCAGTTTAATGACTTATGGTAATATAGACTGACATGTAGAGGGAGGAGTTAAAGAGTTTGATGGCCACAGGCAGGAATTACTTCCTGTGGCGCTCTGTGGTGCATTTTGGGGGGATGAGTCTTTCGCTGAAGGTACTCCTTTGTTTGACCAGCACGTCATGGAGTGGGTGGGAGACACTGTCCAAGATGGCATGTAGTTTGGCCAGCATCCTCCTCTCTGACACCACCTCCAGAGAGTCCAGCTCCACCCCCACAATGTCACTGGCCTTACGGATCAGTTTGTTGAGCCTGTTAGCGTCCTCTACCCTCAGCCTGCTGCCCCAGCATGCAACAGCATATAGGACAGCACTGGCCGCCACAGACTCATAAAACATCCTCAGCATTGTCCTCAGACCCCCTTTAAAGGCAGGACCTCAGCCTCCTCAGAATATAGAGTCAGCTCTGGCCCTTCCTGTAAAGAGCTTAAGTGTTCTTAGCCCAGTCCAGTTTATTGTCCATGTGTACACCCAGATACTTGTAAGTCGACTTACAGCAACCTGTACTGCTGCGTTAATCTCATCCACTCTTGTCAACATTTTTTTGGCCATTTTCTGTCACTTATAGCAAGCTATTTAGGAAGATTACTTGCCCATTCTTAGAGCAGATACGGCTGCTTAACCAGACCGTAAACTAAATTGTATTAGGCTAACCCACATTGGCTGGCCCTTCTGGCTTGATAGGCAGTTTAATCTGAATGCCATGGAATGTTTCAGCATTCCAGAACCATCTCCCTTACTTGCACCCATGCACTGGACACTGCTAGCTGCTGCTAGCAAAAATAATCATAAAAAACTTTAATGAATAAAGTCCTCGGGGGCACCACTCTTCTTAAAGAAGAGAAATGATAGCCAATTAATTGACTGAGTCTCATAAAATACACTAAACTATCAATTTGGAACTAGATTAATCCATCCATCCATCCAATGGTCCCAATTGACTGCCTATCCCAGTGTCTAGGCAGGGCACACCCTGGACAAATACACTCACACATTCATTATCAATTTGTTATCAATTAACCTACACATGCATGTCTTTGACTCAGATTAATAATTAAGTTAATTAATAATAAGCACAATTACCACTGTCAGTTATCAATCTTCTCTCCTGTGGAATCAGATCCCAGTTTGGGTTCGGGAGGCAGACACATTTAAGAATAGGCTTAAGACTTTCCTCTTTGATAAAGCTTATAGTTAGGGCTGGCTTGGGTGAGTCCTGAACCATCCCTTAGTTATGCTGCTATAGGCCTAGACTGCCGGGAGACTTCCCATGATGCACCTCTTTCCTCTCTCCTTCTCTCCCTCTCCATCTGTATGCATTTTTATCCCATTACTGCATGTTGCTAACTCAAGATCTTCTCTCTCCTGTAGTTTTGTGCTTTCTTGTTTCTTTCCTCTCTCCTTCTGTCGCTTTCAGCAGGTATTTCTGCCTCTGGAGCTGCAGAGACTGGATCTGTGGTTGTGGGCCACCTGCTGCCCCTGTGTTCCTGCTCAACAACTGCTACTACAGTTGTTATTGGCTCTGTTACTATTAGTGTCATATTATTCCTATGTATGACTGTCATTCCAATTATTATTAATTTATTAATATTAATATTACCACTACCATTACATTGTTATTATTTAAAAAATCTAGGTGGTATTTGCATTGTGCTATATATATCTCAAAACCTAACACAGCAGCCCACCATTGAGTCTGGTTCCACTCGAGGTTTCTGCCTCTTAAAAGGAAGTTTTTCCTGGCCACTGTCGCCAAGTGCTTGCTCATGGTGGGATTTGTTGGGTCTCTGTAAATAATATTATAAAGAGTACGGTCTAGACCTGTAGAAAAAGTGCAATGAGATAACTTCTGTTATGAATTGGCACTATATAAAAATTTTTTATTGAAAATTTAATTGACTAGGTTGAAGGATTTGGAGTTCTACATAGAAGAGGTTGGCAAATTACTCACTCTTCTGAAACATTAAAGAAGCCAGCTTAATTATACACAAGAATTAATTAAAGATAATAAAGCAAAAACACACAATATGAAGACTAACTCTAAATGCACTAAACTACAGAACAAAGGGATGTGTGTGTGTGTGTGTGTGTGTGTGTGTGTGTGTGTGTGTGTGTGTGTGTGTGTGTGTGTGTGTGTGTGTGTCTGTCTTGGTGTGTGCCAAAAGGAATGTGTGTGTTTATTTGTTCTGCCTCCGTATGTCTCATGTGCACAAGCATGAACCCACGTGGTCAGAAACAAAGGAACATGTGAAGTGGGAGCTTTAAAGTTACTCTCCGCCGTGTGTGGTTGTATTTAAGTCAAATTAGAGGTGTATGTGTGTGGTCTGTTTAGGATAATGGTGCCAAGTTAAAAGGAGTTAGTTAGCATGCAATGACTGTCTGTGTGGAGCCTAACATAACTAACATCAACTTAGCATGTGGCTACCAAATTAACCTAACAGATGAACACGTCACAACAACAAAACCTCAAAAAAACACATCAGTACATGTACATCATTAACTAAACAGTCCTGTGCTTAGCCAAGTACACTGTTACACTATGCTGTACCCAGTTGTTACGTCACCCATCCGTGGGCAGGAAAGAGAGGTGGCTTTGGTGCTGCTGTTAGCTGGCAATCAGTCTGTTGTAGATGATGGGTAAGATTCTTTGCTGAGAGATGACAAGACAGGACACATACACTGGAACACGAGTTGATCTTCAATCAGGCTGGGTTTAATATCAGCTGAGGAGCATTGCAAGAATACCCAAAGAACCAAGAAAAGCTTAACATATATATATATACCATTCTAGAAATGGACCTTTAACCTTAGCTAGGGCCACCCTTCTTGGTTACCTTCAAAACATATTTATCTTACTTTCCTGGACCCCCCAAGACACATCTGGAAGCTCTTCTTCATTGGGGCCCTGTCCTTTACGTTACCTCATAACATGTCATTCCTGACCCATTCCTAATCCTGGAGCCCCATAATGTTCCAAACAGATGTGGTTCCAGTCCAATTGATATATTATAGATAAACATACTCTAAACTATAACACATGCAACTTCAACATGGATTGACCGATATTTAACCTAACAGTAGACGAGCCAAGCTTGGAAGAATTGCGGTTCCGCTGTGGAAGCGTCTGGTTGTCCTTACAGAGGTAACAGCTCAGCTTAATTTGGTTCGTGCTCCTGTTAGCATGTGACGTTAGCTGGCAGGCTTTGTATGTGGCGCTAAACTTTGTTGCAGAGATCTAGCAGGCTCTCGTGTCGCTGCAGTAAGATCAACGGCTGTCCGCCGCAGTGAAGGATTCCAGGAGAAAGAGGGAGAACAAATTATCGCTGATCTTTTTATTGACCTGGTGACATCCAGGTCACAGGTCAGACTGGCCAATGCTGCATTCAAAGGCTCTCAGGATTGTGGGACAAAAGAGAATGCAGTCTCCTAACAGTTAACAATCACCCAAATAAATGAATTCATCTGTGGAGTCCCAACACTGACTACACTGACAAAAGATAAAGTCAGCCACACTGATCAGTCCAGAGCTGCACACATTTAAAACTACAGATGACAGGACGTTGGAGTTTAATTTTGTTTTAATTATTTCTTAAACATTCACTGTAGCATTAGAAATGCTGTGATATAATGGTTGATCATTTATTCGTTTTTTAAGACCCCTCAAACTTGAACTTTTGTTGTTTTTGGGAGAGCCCCTAAAAGAGGCCTGAGCTCCCCTGAGTAATTTGAACACTGTTTTATATTATCTGTAAATAATCAAGCACTGTTGCCTGTCAATGTCATAGATCAAGCATTGCATAGACATCACAACAGCAGCCCATAATCCGCACTGGCAGGTGTGCTTAAATATTAGGCCCACACCAGCCTGTTACACAAGAATAACACTAGACTGAGCAATGATACATTGATGTGAAATCTGAACAATTTAAATACCTTTAATTTAATGCCTCAGTGATGTTTCTCTAATGCATGTTCTTTTTTTATCTGAAGAGAATGTTTTGGGTGTAGTCCATCTGATCTGATGCAGTCTTGGTAGTGTTCACCCACTGATGTATAATATATATATTTGGTCGTCTGAAAATATATTACAATACATTACATAACAGTGCTCCTGTTTGCAGTGAAATGCCTTAACTCAAATCAGTAGATCTTTGCACATATGCACACTGACTTGTATATTTGAGCTTTCAAGAGTCACTTACGTTGAGTGAAGTTGATTGATGCTCAAAGTACTGGCACTTTATACTTGTAACCTCCATATACATTAGTTCTGCTTTAAATCATTGGTCAAGATATCTGTCATCAGTAAAAAGACCTCCACTCTGAATTTCACTCCTCTACTGAGAATGACTCATCTGTCCTGGTTTCATGCTTTCTCTGGAAGGGTGTTACAGACCCTCTGAGCTGTATAATTCCCCAATTCTGTTATTATAGTGAGCCACATCAAAATCTTTACATGAGCTAGTGTTTGATATGCACAAAAATATTGATCCTAATCACTCCACTTAAATGTATTAAAAGCATTCTTCATCTCACATTGCTGTATTCTGTGTTTCCTAACTATTTGTGTATTCCAGGTAAAAAGCCTTTTTTGCGTGAGCAAACCATCTTGTTAGTGAGATGGACTTTTCAAAAGCTCAATACATCTGCTCCAGTTTGTTTCAAGTCCATCTGGTACACATTTCCAGTGCCAGGAGGGAGTTAGAGCAAAAGCTGAATATTGATTAGACCAATCTGAAATATTTGCCTCTTTAGAGTAGTTGACACCACACGCCCCCACAAGATTAAGTGAACGAGCTGCCTACTAAATCCACTTAACAACTTAAGTTCACTTCTTGAGTGCCCTTACAGACTTGCAATATCATAGCATTGACCCCTGTAGTGAGTAATGGCAAGATCCATAGTCTTCCACAGATCTCAAGAGGAACTTTTGAGTAGCACGAAAAAGTTAGTTTGTTTGTTATACAAAATGAATGACAATTTTGTGCTGTTGTTGGGATTCACAATGGTTAAAGGGGCTCCAAACTGTGTAGGTGCAATCAATTAAATTTGGCTATCAAGATTATCAAAGATAATCATAAATAAAGTCCTCGGGAGCACCACTCTTCTTAAAGAAGAGAAATGATAGCCAATTAATTAACTGAGTCTCATAAAAAAACACTAAACTATCAATTTGGAACTCAGATTAATAATTAAGTTAATTAATGACCATTGATAGCTAGTAGGTTGAAGGATTTGGAGTTCAACATAGAAGAGGTTGGCAAATTACTCACTCTTATGCAACATTAAGGAAGCCTTCATAATTATACACAAGAATTTATTAAAGATAAGAAGGCAAAAACACACAATATGAAGCCTAGCTCTAAATACTAAAACTATAGAACAAAGGGATGTGTGTGTGTGTGTGTGTGTGTGTGTGTGTGTGTGTGTGTGTGTGTGTGTGTGTGTGCGTGTGCATGTGCGTCCAAGATGGCTGTTTGGATCTAAGATGGCGTCAAACTAAATAATGTGTGTAGGTTTCTTTGTTCTGCCTCTGTATGTCTCGCGTACACGAGCGCACGTGGTCAGAACAAGAAAGCATGTACAGCAGGAGCTTTAAAGTTCCTCTCCACCAGGTGTGGTTGTCTTTAAGGGCCAAAGGTGTATGTGTATGATCTGTTTAGGATGGTGCCAAGTTAAAAGGAGTTAGTTAGCATGCAAAGACTCTGTGTGGAGCATAACATAAATGAGAGAAAACAAATGACCGTTGAACCCTTTTATTGACCTGGTGACATCTGGGTCACAGGTCAGACTGACCCATGGGCGCTGTAAGGCTGCGTTCAGTGCTCTCGGGATTTTGGAATGCTGAGTTCAAATGCTCTCGGGATGTTCAGTTAAAAATCGCACAAATGAATGAATTCATCTTTGGACTCCCAACACTGTCCAACAACGAACAGTGCCTTGCCTTTTTAGCTGCTGTGTAAGATGTCAAATGGGATATAGTTTGGAAGAAGAAAATAAGTCAGAGTCTTTTGCTGTTTTCCTGTTGTGTGTGAGTTGAGAAGAACAGTATGTAAAGTTCAATCAAAGCCTAGTCTAAGAAAAACTACCTGCAAGTACTAAGGCAAAGTAATGTGGTGTTACAGTAGAATATCTCTGAATATGCCGCAGAAGTGATGGATTCTTCACATTATACTATTTAATATGTGGCATGGTGTTCCTCTGCCCTCACTGATGTACTTTTTCATCTGCTCTGGACGGCAGGGATCCATTTGCTGAGCAATTCTTAAATTCCCAGAAGCTGTAGTTACCATTAAAGGAGAAATCCACCGATGTAGTGCTGTCAAAAACTGTTCTTTTCTACTGAGATATTGCACCATTAAACATCTTGCCAATACTTCTCTTCTTCCATACATTGCAGTTTTAGCTCAGTCAGTGCCATGATCCTGGTTTGGTTCGGAGGAAACAGTACACATTACTTGTTAATGGAGAGTAAACCAATTGCTCTTTCTTCTCTTTTTCTCAATTTCTGAGGTAAAATGGACCGAACAGTCTGTGCTGTGAGTTTTTTGTAGATGTGTTCACATGAAATCACGACACATCATTATTCTGTAAAGTACAGCTCCTTTCCCCCAGAATGATACAACCGTTGATGCAATATCATAATAATCAGTGCAGTGTCGATAATAACCAAAGACACATCTGGTGCTGCAGCTTTATTACTGGTGACACAACACTTCTCTCCTCTGGGACTGACTGGCCTTCCTACCATTTCACAGCTGTAGCATTGCTTTATTTAGCTGTGCATTAAAGACAGCTGTGCATCACATCTCTAAGTCCCTCCTGTTTTTATAAGCTGATTAAATATATGTTTTTAATTTAGGTGCTTAGTTTAATTCACATACCAACCTTTCAATTTGTTTTTTATTAGATCCTGTATTATATACCTTTGACTTGACTATGAAAGGTTGAAAGAAAAAGTTGTGAAAGCCAAATATGCATTTAACAATGAACAACTGAAAATGAATTAAGCGGTTTATACAGCTTTAAACTGCTATAATCAATATTTGTGTATCAACAATGGGTCAAATGACTACATGTTTAAGAAATGGGTCATAATGATGAACCCACAGAGAATATGTCCCTCAGAAGATCAAAAATAGAGCTAAAAGGAAAGTGGATATTGGACTAACATTCACCAGATGAACAGAAACAGAACTCATGAACAAATGAATGGTAATGCTGCTTGATATCTGCTGGATGTGTAAATAGGCAACTGTTAACAGCCACGTTAGCTGCTAGCTATCAACTTAAAAATGTATACAGAAATAGGCCAGTGTTGTGTTTACTGGTTGTTTCTTTTTCCCTCAAGTGGCTTAAAAATAAGTGAATGCAGGTTTATTAACAAAATGTGGGGGATATGTGGAGTATTTTCATATCCAAATCCAGTCTAAGGATAGAGGGTGTTGTATGCAGAAAATTGTAGAACCCGTCAAATTGCAAAATAGGCTATATGTATAAATAAAATTTACTTGACTTGATTGATGAAATACAACCAAACCTTTCATATTATTATTATTGATGTAACTAAGTGTTCTGTTTTATGGCATAAGAGCTGCAACAAGTTTTTTAGCATTAGCATGGAGCACAAAAGGCAGCCATCTACCAGGGAAACATGAAAGATTTTGGTCGTGACTAATTAATTGTTAAGTTGATCATTTGCCCCATTTCCCAAAAACTATCCATTTATGTTTTATTTCACTTTGGTTTTATTTCCCCAAGACTGTCTTTTAGGAGTTATATTCAATTGGTCATGGTCATTTAACCCGAGAGGCTACATCTCATAAAGTTGCAACATGAAACAGCAAAAAAATTCATATCAACTGTAAGATAGCCTAGACACCAATAGCTTCTTGCAGGAGGTCATTTTGAGTCCTGACAGGCTCAGGCTGAACATGTCAAGTTGTTTTATAGCTGTCATCTCAGAGTCAGTAATGAGGAAGATGATATTGCTCAGACCGGAGCACCCAAACAGGTGATGCTAGTCACACGGGGGTCAGCTTCATGATTTGTCTTCTCTGTGTCACTTCTTTCCACTGACCGAAACCAACTGCCACTGTCAAACTATGTTCCAATTACTGCTCCAGCTTGAGTGAGTATTGTTGGACATAATAATAGGGACGCCTCGCCTTGCTTGCCAAGCGGTAATTTTTGAGCTCTAAATGGACACTGGATTGTTCTGAATTGCTGTTTGGATGTCCAGAACACGGTGAAGCGGGACAAACTGTGCTTTTTGTTTTTCTCTTTATTTATATTTTAATGTTTTTTTCCTTAAAATAGTGATCATGGCTGGCCGATCATGTCTCAGTGCCATGTGGTTTGGCTGACTTCATGAAAACTAATCCCTTTGTAGATTATGGGTATTAGTACAACAAACAGTCAAATGTTTCCCATCTTTCTAACATGTGGGTGAAACAAACCTCAATTTGAATTTTCCTAGAAAAGATAAAGATAGCAAAGCAACTAAGAAAAAAAAAGAGAAAGGTGGATGTTACAAAAATAGTCCAGAATCAAAAATCTCTTTGTCCCGGCAGAATGAACCAGGCTCCCACCACTGGTTTTGAAGAGGATGTTGGTGCCAGAACAACACATCATGTCATGTATCCAGAAAGTGCCATAGACCTGGACAACATCACCAATCTGGTGCTGATCCCTTTCAAGACTCTGGATCTGCAGTGGATCATTAGTGCTCTGACCACGGGTACCATTAAGCAGTAAGTGTACTTATCAAATGTTGAAGTGGTCATATTATGCTTTTTGGGTTTTCCCCTTTCCTTTATTGTGTTATATGTCTTTTTTGTGCATGTAATAGATTTACAAAGTGAAAGAGCCCAAAGTCCACCCCAAAGGCAGCTACCCACAGAAAACACTGCTCCTGAACTGCCTGAAAACAGCTCGATTGTAGTCCAGGATTACTTCTGTAATGTATCTACGTCACTATGTAACATTGAGCAGTTTCCACAAGTACACCTAAATATGAAATTAAAATAACGTTAGATACCCTCCAGGCAGTCAATGGACATAAAGTTGTTACTGTGATGTAGAGACAGTGCACAGCTAAAATGTCACCTATGAAAGATAAATACAACATCTTTCACATTACACATAGTCATTTGATCCATTCTTAATATAAAAATATTGATTAGTGCGGCTTTAAAGTGGTCACATTATGCTTATTTTCAGGTTCATCATTTTATTATGGGGTTGTACCAGAATAGGTTCACATAGTTTAACACAACCATAATAACTTCATATGTGTAATATAATAGTATGTCAATGTTGTGTTACAGCTTGTTGCACAGCCACCAAGTAGCCAAAAAAATCAATGTAGGTTAAAAAGAGACTTAAATGTGCTTATTTAAAATATTCTTTATTGTCACCTTAAAAAACAAACCATGAAAAAAAACATTTGTGACAATGAGTAAGCAAGCTCAAAAATGATACTTTATGAAAGCACAAATATTATGATACAAATTTTAAAAAACACAAGCATAAATAAAATCTAAACAAAACAGACAACAACATTAAAAAAGGAGGCAGGGGTATGATGCCAAAAGTCCAAAACTAATTCACGTATTAAGAAATGGAAATATCTGGTCTTAAGGCATTTCTTCAATATTCTTTTGTGTAATTGTAAGTTCCCTCTTAACTTGATTGTCATTATTCCATGGTTTGAATTTTTCTTTTTTTTACTTTCCAGTCATGGATGCATAGGCATGATTTCTGTAGCCATAATTTAGTTATATGTTTTAAAGGAGAAGTGAATGTATGTGATTTTTACAATGAATTTCTGTCAGCATTCTACCAAGTAATACAAATCAGTCTACATCCAAAACAAGAGGCTCTCTAATATATATTTTTTTCGATTTCAATTAATTTTCAATTATTTTTCCTAGAATTACATCATTTGGCAAAACTCATTTGGAAATGGGAAAACTTTTAACTGTCCTAGAAATTTAAAAGGCGCGAATGCATTATCATGCATGTGTTGCACTCCCAGATTCATTTACACTCTCCAAATACCAGACTGCCATAACAATCACACTCACTCAGTATTCCTATTCGTCAGATTGCCTTAACAAGGATAATCACTCAGTTTTAATCTTCCAGTAAATTTTTACCTTCAGCTGCCTCAATCTCAATGACCCGTAATCATTAGCTTGATTACTGGACATCCAGGGAAAAAAATGAAGCCGCTGCCAATAACTCAAACACACCAACATGTTAGATGGTAGAAGGCTGAGTTAATCCAAACAAATGTTTCCTATAAATGTGCAGTTGTCGTCCAACTCTGCCAAAGCAATCATTCTGCATCATTAAATTTCACTTTACTGGCAGTAATGTCAGCATTAGTCCAACAGCCATTAGATCTTAACTGAGTGTTGTGAATTATTTTGTTATATTTTCTAGTCTTGTTAAATAAAATGGGGCTCTATGAAAGGACAGAACTACTGTATGTGAAGGGACACAGGACCAACTGTTTCTGGTCCACATTCACACTCCTGACTTTGAATAGGAACAGTCCTGAAATTGAAGCACTTCTCTATGCAGAAATATCAAGCTTGTGTGTTGTGTGTGTTAATCGATGTACTTTTTAACATTAGGGTGTATAATGTAGTGAATAATATAATGCACCAGAAGCATGACGGGCCATTTTCATATTCATTCACCACAAAACTTTGAGGAACTTGACTGTTATATTGTACAGCACACATTTCTAAACAGCATTAGAGCAGTCTGTATAATCTTTGAATTTTAATGAAACTCATTGCTGCAGAGGATGGTATCTATATGATCATTACTTTTCATTTCAGTCATTAGCATGCCATCCCTTTCCGTTTTCAACAAAGTCTACCCAGGCATGGTGTAGAATTTACATCAACTTCAAACTTACACTTTGTCACCTTAGTATAGTTTTTTTTAGCTCCTTTATTGATGAAAATGGCATGTTTACCACAAGATGTCTACATGCAGTTTGCATATGAAAATATTGTTAATTTTCATATACAAACTGCACACTCCTTTATGCAAAGAGTCTTTACAGTTTCTCCTCCAACCTGGCATGACGAACAGCGCCGCACTGCATGCTCTCATGTGATGAATGATGCAAAATGATGCACCTCGAAATCTGCCCGTGATATTTAATCAGCTTTCCTCGTACAGTTGTAATAAGGAAAGACACTGGGGATATATTTTTAGACATGTCCTCAGTTAAATGAGATTAAATGCATAGACAACCATCATGCTGTGGTTGTGGATGTGATACCAATGATTGCAGACATACAGGCACAATTGTGTTCAGCAAAAACAGCATTTCAGGGATTTTCAAGGCAATTAAAGGCCAAATGTTAAGCCCCTGGTATTTTCTTGTGTTACAGCACATATGCACCTGTTATATCCAGGATAAAAGCAAACAAAGATAAGGTGAGTTATACAAAGGTTTACCAATGATTTTACATATTTTTATTAAGCATGGAATTACTTTTGTTTGGGCATGATGTATTCTCTTTTAAAAAAATACAAGGTTTGTATGAAAACTTAATATAGCCTCTACATTTTTATCATGATTTCCAAAGTCCTTCTCACATGAACTCTTCTGGTCTGGCACATGCCAGTAGGAATCATCATGTGGTGGGAAGTGGTATTGGCCAGTGACATTGACAGTGAGTTTTAATGTGCATTATGCTGGTCAAAGAGCAGCGACATACCACTAAGAATTTGCATATTAAAAACAGGAGTGGTACACCATCGGTATATGCGGGTGAAAAGTGCCAGTGAGTAGGTGTTTAAGTCTCATAAGCCAGTAGAACAGCAGCGGAACAGTGACCTACTACTTACCATCAGCATATGCCACGCAAACAAGAGTGGCATACCATCAGTCACTTTTCAGTCAAATGTAGCATTAAGGTTTCCCTTCATTTGAACTAAGGAGCCCAGCCCAAACTATTAAAAACAGCCCCAGACCAAAGCTCTCTCTCCAAAGTAGACTATACTTTTGACTGTGTGTATATATATATATATATATATAGTATACTGTACGTAGCTTATATTGAATATTTTTTCTTCCTGATGTTTCTTTTTCAATAGTTATTTATGTAACTGTAAAATTATGTAAGCAAATGAGAATACAGAAATGAATCTTTTTCTCTTGTCTCAGTAAATTGCAAATGTGCAAAAATTCCTACGACTCTTTTGCAGGTGTTGATTTACAGTCCAACATTTTTCAAATACGTCTATGAGTCTTGGCTTGAGGGTCATGGACGATATCCTTCCACTGGCTTCCTCAGCTTACTGCTCGCTATCCACATATGTGATGAGGTTAGTTGAACTACAGTATTAAGCACATGAATGACTTTGACAAACAAGAGCTACTGAATTCCTCAGTAAAGTGAAATAACTTTACAAGGACAACTTTCTTGATGTTTTATCATATTTGATTTTCAGTATACTGTGATGAGTTAAGAAAAATAAGGAAATACCAAAAATATGTGGATCTGAACTGATGTGAAAATTGAACAAACTCCAGAGATGAATAAGTGTATAAAGCTTGGTGGATGATGTTTTACTGTGCATGTGACAGTACTTTTGTTCCTCGTCTGCTCCAGGTCAATGTGTTTGGATTCGGTGCAGACCAGTACGGAAACTGGCACCACTACTGGGAGGAGAACAATTTGGCCGGAGATTTCCGACACACAGGAGTCCATGATGGAGATTACGAATATAATGTCACACTGCTGCTGGCAGACAAGCACAAAATCCGAATGTTTAAAGGCAGATGATACCAAGCCCATATGTGCAGTGGGATGACCACCAAATGAACCTCAGCAGCCTTTTAATGTTTATTTTTCCTTCGCCTCACACAGGAAGAACGCTTTCATCATGATTTCCAAAGACATTCTCACGTGAACTCTTCTGGTCTGTCCAGTTTCCTGTTCTTCACTTAAGCTACTGTTTAAGAAATGTCCCTCGTAGTGACAAACCAGCTGAGCTTTTGTCTCTGTGTCCACACACAGACCAGGACGGAACAATCAACAAGACAAAAGCAACACTGCGGTTTGTTCTGTAATCTGTAATCTGTAATCCCAATTTGAAAAATTAGTGGGAGTGAACAGACAAGAAGACAAGAGAAGATGTCAACGAGCATGCTATACATAAAAAGCTTTAGTACTATAGTATGTGTATACTCTTTATGTTCTTCTTTTTACATAAATGGCTAGCATTAGGGCTACCTGAAGCTTTGTATGTTAATGGTCATTGATACAAAATAAGTCCTGTTGACAGCAGTAGTCAGACAAAGTGCCATAATAACTCCAAATTTTACAAAAATTACTTGATGTATAGACATAGCAAGGGAGTTCATAATTGTCTTTTATGCAGGAAGAGCGTCTCATAGAAATATAACCACTGTCTGATGATCTAAAAGATGTATGTTGGACGCTGTTAAACTCCAAATTAACAGGCAACAAGCATTTTAATGAGCTTCACAACAAAACACACCATTGACTATACTGTAAATATCACTGCAGTATAAATTTCCACCATATGGCAGTGAAAGTGTTTTACATTATAATAATGGCAGGTATGAGAGAGTCAGCTCTTTTTCCATCACACTGACCGATTCTGACCAAATTCTCATAAACTACCTGCACTGCAGAGCTACTTGCTTCTTGCTTGTCTGTTTGCAGCTGTAAAATATAGTTCAAGTCCAAAATCAGCCCCAAAGAACATATTTTACTATAATGTCACATTTATAGATTACCCACAGGGCCGGAGCCAGGGTTTTAGAAATGCTCAGGTCCCCACATAGACTGTATATAAAGATGGACGCGGCGTCTCCACCTCCTCCCACTGTACTAAACAAAGCCAAAATATCCCGGATACAGGAGCTGCCATCTTGTGCTGGTGACGTCATTTGGAGTCAGAGTCTGCGCAGTAGAGCTCGGGGTTGGAGCTGTGGTATCAGGGTCCCGCTCACACACCCAGTCGACTCAATCGCGAGCTGGCCTCAGCTGTCAATCATGACGTGAAACCCCCTTTTTATAGCATCAAATAACTAATTAAAACCAAACTTATCAGAGAAATGAACACTTGAACAGACATCAGCGTGATAAGAACTGCCTAAACTGACAGAAACCATCTTTGGGTAAATTTTATTTGACATGTACTGAGTTTTTAGTTTGGCCCATGTCCCATCCGCTAACATGGAGGGGGCGGGGTTTATGACCTATACTGCAGCCAGCCACCAGGGGGTGATCGAGATGTTTTGGCTTCACTTTCAGAGAGCTGTCATGTCGTCCATCTTAATATACAGTGGGTCCCCCCAACATACCGCCACCCCCACTTAGAAAGTTTGAGCACATACCAAAAAATAAAGTCTAAAATTATTCAAATTTACCATAAAATTTTGTACAAACATTCATGTTCCCCAGAGGATGAATCCTAATAACTTTCCTGATCCCCTGACTTTTCCTCTAGTGCCACCAGCAGGTTGACATTTGTGGTTTTGAGTGAAATATCTCAAAAACTATTGAATGGATTGCAATGAAATTTGGCATTCATGTCCCCCATGAATTGTAATAGCTTTGGTGATCCCTTTTGATCTAACTCCATCATCAGGTCAAATTTTTATTTGTCCAATACTTCTAGTTATTACTAAATACCTGCAAAACGAATGACATTCCCATTAGCCTCTGTTGTAGTTTGTGTTTTGTGCTAACACGCTAAACTTACATGGTGAACATGGCGAACATTATACCTGCCTCACATCGGCATGTTAGCATTGTCATTGTGACCACGTTAACATGCTATTGCTAGCATTTTGCTCAAAGCACCGCTGTGCAGGTACAGCCTCACAAAGCCGCTAGCATGGTTGCAGAATCTTCGTCTTGTTTTAAATTGTGGAATAAACTCCCTCCAGCTTGCTACAATCAACAAATTCTCAGAAAAAGTACAGAGGACATGATCTCAATCCCCTTAGCATGGGCCTAAATAGCCAGTAGCTTCCAGGATTGCTACAGCAGAACATGCAAAGCGTAGCTGTAGCTATCAGCATAGTGTTGAAGCTTTGTCAAAGGTAGTATCAAAACGCTTCAAGAAATCTAGGATTACAGAATAATTTTATTCACATATATTCCTTTTAACTACATGGCTAATTACAAAGTGAGCAGTCAATTATGAAAAAGCATTGTTTTTGGGTTGATTTTTTGGAATGTCTATTGGCCCTAAAGGGCTCTACTAGAGACCAGCAGCAAGGTGTGGATTAAGAGTCATGCTATAATGAAGCAGAAATTAAGTGTTTTGAAAATAAGTTTATGTTATTGTTGTGTATACAGTGTCAATTTTAAAGAATCATAAGCATGATACATATAACCATCTTAAGTGTTTGTCAGTAAGATTTTTTTGTATATGCCACAGAACACAGCGTTGGGTATATATACATCGATACACGTAAGGTAGGTATGTCAACATATTTGGCTCTGCAGTTTTGATGAAAAACAGCCATGATTTGTTCACGCTTGAAATTATTAGCTGCACTTGTTGTAGATGTGTGAATACTGACTGCTTTATGATTCGGAAGCTCCTCACGTTATCATTTTCACCAAAAATGTTGTAAGTGTTATATCAGATTTGTCAGGAATTGAGCTTGGCGGTGCTTATCTAATAGGCTACGATTTGCTCCATGTGCCTTGAAACATAATGGGACATTTGCCCGGTCAGTGTCTCCATGATCTTTTCCCACTCCATGTGGGAGCAGGCTGATAAGAAGAGAAACCACAACATTAGATCAATTCACATTTGTCAGCCACCTTGCATGCATACTCTGTCACAGTAGTCAACAGAGGTGTCCATTTGTTCTGCAGGGGACACTGGCACCTAGTGGACAAGAACATGTATCACTTGATTTGTCCATTATAAGACTGATGTGATGACTAACTATTAACTGACACTTTTGCAATTGTATTCATTGTTTAATGTTCAAACATAATTACAAAGTCATCAATCACACACCTGTTTTTGATCTACTTTTCCATCCAGTTGAGGTCTTAATTGTTGAATAGTTCCATCCATCCATCCATCCATTTTCTACCGCTTGGTCCCATTAGGGGTCGCGGGTGACTGGAGCCTATCCCAGTGACTTTGGGCCTTAGGCAGGGTACACCCTGGACAGTGGCCAACTCGTCGCAGGGCTAACACAGACACAGACAAGGACAGACAACCATTCACTCTCACATTCATTCAATACGGGCAATTTAGAGTTATCAATTAACCTACACATGCATGTCTTTGGACGGTGGGAGGAAGCCGGAGAACCCGGAGAGAACCCACGGTAACACGGGGAGGACATGCAGACTCCACCCAGAGAGATTGTGTGACGTTGTTGAATAGTTCCATTATCATAAAATTATCATAAAATCCATTAAAGCAGCACCTTCAGAAAAATCAAACTTTTATATTCATTGTGTATTTTTCCTTGTTTGAAGACATTTCAGGTCATCGATACTGACTTGTGTGGGAGAGATGGATAATGAAAAACATGCATTATTCAGTTATCAGTGGACTATCACAATACAGTAAAACAACTGGAGCTTTTTTGCTGAAATGTGTGAAAAGGACATGGATGTAAATGAATTCAAAATAATACATTTCACAAGTTTCTGCAAATTTTGTGCAGGTAAGATGTAATTTAGATGGCTAGTAGCTTGTATGCAGACTGGTATACACAGACTACAGTGAAATCAGTCTGCAACAATTGAGACAAGTTAAATGCATTGCAGTTTTTGCAAGTTGGGGGTAGTGTAAATGATGAATTAGACAAAGGAAAATGTGGACAATTATAAATAAAAGGTGTCTGTGGTTCTAGACAGTATAATAATTGTTTCTAAAAAATATCAAGATTTTATGCCTTGTGGCAACAACTTTGAACTTCTTTCTCTTGTTTCTGCTGTTGGGAAGATTGTGCTTTTCATCTCTATCATTTAGATTGTCTTCTTTTAAAGGATGAAATCAGAAACATGGTTATTTGTCAGCTTGAAATAGTGAGGGGGTGTTCATTTGAGTGCCCCTCTCAATATGGTACATTTGTTTAATCCATGATTACACACTACTAACCTACTAACTAAAAGACTTAGAATACAAATGTGTGAATGCCAGCAAGTTCCTTAGATTATTATTTAAATTAGATTAGATTATTTATTAAATAAATTGCATGCTTAAATGAGATAAAAACCTAAGCTACAGTTGTTAACCCTTAGAAGAAGAATCGGCTACGTGAGTGCTGCCACACTTCTTTGTTCATTACGAGGCAGCTCAGCTTCTCACAGCTTGACTTCACAGTACAGCTGTTTTGTGGCTGCTGTGGGAGACACTTCTTCATTTTCACAAATTGGTATAATTAGTGAAAATGATTAATTAGCTGAACCAGCAATCACACTATTACTTCTTATTAAAAAACTGTACTTTTTTTTGTTTTTTGTTTTTTTAATCCATAGTAATCTCATGTCCATTGTAAACAGCACAAACATCAAAACTCATAATGATGACATGAACACTTGAGGAGTTATTATAAGATATAGAACGCATTAAAGGCTATTCACTTATCCCATTCACTCACATTGTATTTATAGCTCGGCCTTTATGCACTGTACATGTTACATTATATCTCAGCCAATGTATATAAGGACACACTCCAGTCATAAACTCAAAATGCTCTGTACCGAACACTGATCAACTGCTTCTGAGCACATAATGATGGCATTTATGATATTTGAGTTATGATGAGTTATGTGATTCTTTAACTATGGAGTTCATTTCACTCTGACTGTATTTATATTCTAACTATTTTAAGATAGTCATTATGGCACACCAATTAATCATACATATGCTGCTTATAATGAAAACATTTATAGTTTATGAGATATAAAATACATCTGAACTTGCTGGAATCCCATTAGATTCCATTTCACACACACAGTACATGATCAACCATATCAGTCCATGCTGCTACCATTGTACTCTAAATCACTTACTGAACACAATACAGTTTAACAAACTCAGTGTGGCCTTCTGATCAAATGATGACTTTTATGTGAGTCATAAAATGCAAGTATTAAAGAGCCTCATTCTCTCCTGCCTATAACTTAGTAAAAGAGTTCAGTATAATGAATTACCCATTTCAGTGTTACATCATCATATATTACGTTATTGCATTATTATTATTGATGCATTAACATGTAAGCGACATTTTGATGGTGTAGCAGGTGGAATTGTTAGGTAGTTTAATCTATAACAATGCATCATGCATTGTAAGTTGATCATCTGTTTTGTATGTAAAATCGTAATCAAATATGCAAAGCAACTAGTAACTATAATTAAATGTGTTGGATTAACAAGTACAATATATTTGAAGTGTATTGGAGTAGAAGTCCAATACTTAATCAGAATCAGAATCAGAAATACTTTATTGATCCCCGTAGGGAAACTCTTTGTTCCAGTAGCTCTTCTTTACGTCAGTGCACACAGGAGAAAACGATATTATACACTATAAACAGGTCAGAAATAAATTAAGTAACATGTTGGTATAAGTATAAGTAGACATATTTTCTTTCCACCACTGACAAACAGAAATCAAGGAAATCAGCATGATATATTTCATATAATATACTAAGCAGAAGTTCATTCTTGACCCCTGGAAACAGAAACACAAAACAATTTCATCATAAGGTCCCTCTGATCCTCATCAGCAGAATAAATAAAGAAATAAAATAAGAAAGAAATAAACCTACTAGATGACCTTTTAGTGAGATTGTTTTCTCAATTAATATAATATAATATAATATAATATAATATAATATAATATAATATAATATAATATAATATAATATAATAATAAATGAAGGCGTTGTAAATATTACTAGTGTTGCGGCTGTGACACTACATTCACCATGTTCCCCTTTAACACGTGCAGCTGATGACGCCACCCGCTGTTCAACAAGCAGCACAACAAGGAAGTGTTAGCGTCTCCAGTTCAACCCGTTTGGACGGAACGATTGTACGAGCAGATGTTTACCTTGTAGCACAGGTAAGTAATGCTCCAACAAACGCGTTAAACCTCCGTGAAAATGTATTTTCTCATTCCGTCGCCGGAATAAAAAGCGTTTGCGCTAAATTACAGCTTCAGTGTCGAAACATGGCAACTGTAGCTCCTGGTTTCACTTTCTAGTTGGAAAAGCACGTAGACACGTACATGAACTTAAGGTAAAATACGCAGTAAAAAATAGTGCTACAGTGACTCTATTTGTAAACCTTCTAAGAAAATGTTTCTTGTAGCACATACACCACCATTACATTCTGCTCCTAAAATGCTGTAGCTGTAGGCCGAGCTTCCTGTTAGGTAGCTCTGAACATTTCAGTGTTGTGTAGCTAGGCCATAATCACTATCATTTCCAAACTCTTTCCACTTACACGTCAATAAGTCCTTAAATTAGCTAAAAACAGAAATGTTGTTGTTGTTTAAAGTTTACTTGAATATTGTACTGCAATTATGAATACTGTACTAACGTTACATGAGTAATAATAAATGTAGTGTAACGTTAAGTGAGTATCACTAAAAACCATTGACTCAGACTTATTCTTTCTTTTGTTGCAAAAGAGAACAAAACGTGTGGCCATTCCCATATGTTTAGGGATTAACCAGCGTTATATATTTTAAAATGTAATGACATGTTGTAATATATGTAAAGCCACATTAAATTAAATCAGTGCAATGTGTTTAAAATGGCAGCTTATGGATAGCCCAGAAAACTTCGTACTCTTGTGTGGAAGTATGTTTAAAGTTTAGCAGTATAATTAGTCACTTAAATCATATATAATTCAAAAAAAGTTAGTAAAAGTACAGGACTAAGCTAAAGGTGTAACTGAGCTGTTAATTCAATGGTTGGGCAATATGTACAAAATGAATAGAGTAATTATCACAGCATTATCTTGTTATAAATATGTTTAGATATTTATCAAAATATATACATTTCACATGGTAAAAAGTTCATGGCCATACATTTGAGTCTAATGCAATTTTTCATGTTTATCTCACGCTGTGACAGCTTTTGGTATGATTTAAGTGTCAAACTCTGAACAGTAATATGTTGCTATGAGAATTTCAGTGTTATATGTAGGGCTGCATTATTTACACTATGGAATAATCTTTTTTTAATTATTGATTAGTTGGTCTATAAAATGTCAGACGATGGTGAATAATACCCCACCACAATTTCCCAAAAGCCCAAGTTGGCATACGGGATTTAAATTGCTCGCTTTGTCTGATCTTGTCTGACCAGCATTCCAAAACCCAAAGATGTTCAATTGACAGTGATATAAAACAGGAAAAACAAGGAATTCCTCACATTTAAAAAGCTGTAACAAGCAAATGTTTGGAATTTTTGCTTAAAAAAATGACCTATATGGTGAGGCGTTAAATGATGATATAGAATTATTGTCCAGTCCTACTTTCAGCCTTACCCATCAGGCACAGACATTGACCCCAGAAGAGTGGAAAGTGTGATCTTCTGCCAAAAAGCTTTCACATAGAGTCAGGAAGCTGTAAACAAATGATTTGAACCACTTTATCTGGTATGGTATAACCTGTGTGTTGTCGTATTTTTCAGGATGCCTGTTGAAATATCGGAGGAGAGGACAGTGGAGGTGCTGGCGCTGCCGGCAGACGTGGATGAGGAGCTTCTCATCCTGTACTTTGAGAATAAGCGCCGCTCCGGGGGAGGTCCACTCGTCTCTGTGGAGAAGACGGGTGACCGTGCCATACTGGTGTTTGAAGAGGCAGAAGGCAAGTGGCAACAAAGAGTATATTTGTCTGAGACATTTTGCAAGTATGGGCATATACTATATTTGTGATTTGCTAGCTTTGACATAAGCTGCTTTCAAAATCTTTCATGTTCTTTATCCAAATTTCTTAAAAACACATATTAAGTAACAGCTATAGGAACAGAAAACTACAGCGTTTCAAACCATTTTGTTTTACTACTGTAAAACTGGCTACTGTCTTATCCTCAGATTTATGTAAGTTTCTGCGACTTAAATTTAGTGTTTGAAGGAGAAATGGCATCCTACAATTTCGTCAAACACTATAGTTCTCTCTACAATGACCCAGACCCCCTGTCAGTTTAAAAGCTTTTAAACATTGCTCCTTCCTACCTCCAGAAGCACTAAAGTAGAAACAGCTCATTTCTGTGCTCAAAAGAAAATTCTAATTCAAGACAATGAATGGAAACAGTGCATTCATTTGTCATTAATATACTGTATGCTAATTCTGCCTTTTATTTCTGCTCCGATCATTTTGACAGCTGCAGCCCAAGTGCTGTCTAAAGGGCACCACGTTCTGCATAATGTCGAGCTGAGTGTGAGAAAGCCTGCCTCAAAGGACCGATGTAGACTGCTGCTGCAGGGGATCAACCCCAACACCAGCACTGAGATGATAGAGCTCTATGTGGAGAACATGATGGGGTTAAACGTGTGTGACTACGCTCTGTATCCCTCACCGGGGAGAGATTTCATCCTCATTCACCTCAGCCAACCCTTCTCAAAAGGTGTATTAAACGCACATATTTTCCTTTTTTCTTAAAAACATATAGATTTTCTCTTTTTAAATGTTTCCAAATGTTGAGGTTGTCATTTTCTTTCATGGCATTGTTTAATTTTTTTTTTTGTTTTGTAGATTTCCAAAACTTTAGTGCTAAAATCTCCAAGAGGACGCTTGATGGGGCCAAGGTAACTCTTGAACAGATCGAGCAAACTGACTCCATCTTAGTGGAGAACCTGCACCCTGGCACCACTCCAGACCTGCTCGCTTCGTACTTTGAGAGCAAGGGAGGTGGGAATCAGAAGGTGAAGGTCACAATGCTTTCAGAGGGTACAGCCAAGGTGTCCTTTGTCAATTATGAATGTAAGTTTTGTATTATACAGCCTATAACACTCTTTTGTTGTTTCATTGTTTCTTTAATAAACAAAATGTCTGTATTTCTTTTAACAGCTGTGGGCCATGTCCTGGATCACCCTCACAAACTGGACGGCGCTGATCTTGCAGTGATGCCATACTTTGACTTTCTTCAACCTACAGAAAGATTAACATCCCAAGACTCTGGAATTGGAAGTCAAAATATGACTGAGAGGAACTCAGAGGATCCGAGTGATTTTCAGATGCACACCAGTCCTCCCATGGTGGTTGATGCAAACAGCCAGTCCTCCTCTCAGACGTCCTCAGAGCCTCTTGCTGCCATAGCAGTAGAAGAGGCGGCAGAGGAAGTCATGGAGGTTCGAACAGAGGACGAAGATACTACACTATCAAGCCATATTGCTATTGCTGACCCAGAAAAACTTGCTTTGTTTCAGCTCAGCACCTTTCAACAGGACACTGAAAAGGCTCACCCAAATTTCACCATTCAAGTCAAAGACAACGGTGTGCACATTGCAGGAAATGACAGACAAAAGTTTGAGCAGATAAAACACACCATCTTGGACTTTTTTGGCAAAATGGCTGAGACTCATTTCTCCCTTGAGCCAGAAAAGGCTCAGTTCCTTGCAAGAAAAGATGTAAAAAAGCAGCTACTGCAAACCATGAATCAAACTGGGCCACCTGCTATGTACACTGTATCAGACTGTAATGTTGTGGTAACCTCCCTATCTCAGAACTCTGCTAACCAGGCATGTAGCTTTTTGAAATCCCAGCTGTGTCACTTCAGCATACCGCTGAACACAGAATATGAAGGCATGTTATACTGCAGAGAATGGTCTGAGTTCCTGCAGGGTCTGGGTTTCTCCTCTGCAAAGTTGTCAGAACAAGGAGGGAATGTTGATGTGTTGACTCTGAAAGGGATGGAGAGTGAGAAGCAGACTGCGATCCTGCAGTTTCTTACTACACCCATTGAAAGGGAGACGGTCATCTCCATGGAGCCAGGCATGCTGAAATACATCCAGATCCATTGTCATCAGCTGTTGGCTGACATGGACCAAGTGTCTATTTTTCCACTAGAAGCAGAGGACGTTTGTGGGTTAAAGGTATGTGGTGCATCAGTAGCACATGTAGAAGCAGAAATGTTTGACTGCAGTGGTGGAAATGTCATTGGCTTCTGTTTGATTCATTTCTGGTGCGGTTTAAATATTGTTTTTGTAAATTGCTAGACTCATCAGATTGTTTCATCTCTTGGCATTTTTGTGAATGTACCTGGTAGATCCATGGCCATGCTATTGCTTGTCAAATGGCTGAGGAGGTGTTGCAAGGTGTGGTGTCCTCCATCTGCACCAGAACCATCACAGTAAACGTTCCAGGAGTGACCCGGTTTTTAGGTGATGAGGAGTGCAAGAGCATCCTGAAGGAGATGGAGACAAAGTTTCAAGTTTATATCAGCCCAAAGCAGATGCCCTGGCAACCTCTGCCACACCAGGTAACATAATAATGGAACAAAGCAAATGTTTTCTTCTATTTTGTATTCTTCTGTGAATGAAGCTATGCTATGCAACTTTATTCTGACACACTTCCTCTCACTTGGCCAGTTATACCAGTTGTCATTCATCTTGATGAGCTGTCTACCTTGAAGCCTTGGACAGTATAGCTTGAGGCGGAGTTTACCAGCACACACAAGGGAGAAGTGAAATGCTGATGTTTACTGTGTTTCTGAACAAGTCTCGCATGCTGAATTTTGCAGCTTTGCTGTACTTTATTTTCTTACTGCTGCTTTGTTGTCATTCTCAGCTCAATGGCCACACGCATGAATAAACAATGTTTATGTTCACAAATGTGGCAAAGATCATAGAGAAACCACTTTCAGGCTAATGGGCAGGATGAAGGCAGACATAGATTAATAATGTGTTACTGTGTTAGATTAAAAAATCATAATAGTGGTTTTCCTGTTTAAGACCATTAACTACATTACTGCTGGCCATTTTCCAAAGCATACCAATTTCTAAGAATGTAGGCACTTTTTGACCGCAGCACAAAAACATAAATCATTCCATTATTCGGTTATATTAGTCTCTTTAAGACCAAAATGTAGCAAATTGTTCTTTTTTGTTATTCTTTTTCTTTTCGTTCCTTTCTAACGGGAAGGTAGAAATAAACCCTAAAACTTGTGAAAAATGGTCAGCAATTGTGAAGTATTCTCAATTAGTAGTTCATTGACTAAATTATGCAAAACCACTGATGTGGCACTTTAATATTAAAAAATATATATTACAGTTATAGTTTTCGTAGAATTAAGTCAGAATGTGATAACTAAAATGAAAATGTGAAGTAATACAGGTTTCCCTGCAGCAGAAACATTCGGTGTTCACAGAAACATTGTATTTACTATTTCAGGACATTTTTGAAACTGCATGGACAATGATGTCCCGCAAAAACTTCCAGAAAATGTCTTTGGATGATTCTGCACAGGAGTTAAAATCCGATTCATTGCAAACTGATTATAATGGAGCTGCAGACAGAGGTAATATCTATCTTTTCAATAATTTCTCATATTTCTGTGCAATCTCAAACATTCTGTTTACCTCTTTGTAGGCCTTTTAGATGAGGCAAAGAGAATCGTCTCAGCCATTGATGAAAGACTCGAGAAGGTGTGTGTGTCCAATTCAGACCAAGTTGATGACTTGGATAACTTGGACCTGTACACAGCAGAGGAACTGACCAGCCTGACAGACCAGGACTCTAATATGACAGCTGTCAATGCTTCCCAGCCGTCAGCTGAAGTAAACACTACGAGTGGGTTACTCCTGATGAATGACAGAGCTCTGGGCCTTTCTAGCGACCTCGAAGAAGAGGCCCAACTGTCCCTAGCCATCCAATACTCTATGGAGTCAAGCCATTGGTCCCTGGAAGAGGAGGAGGAACAGCTGCAAAAAGCCTTGGAGCTGTCCAAGAATATGATCCAACATGAAGCCTCTTCTAGTAGTACTGACAAGAGCCCCCAGGTGGGCATGCTAGGGAAGGGCATCGATATTTCCTTAGAAGACACCATCAAGGCAGCCAACACTGTACAGATAGTTGTGTTTGCAGGTTATAGCTGTGACCTGATTCGGGTAGACATAGCCTTCGGGAAAAAGGTCAACCAGAGACAGGTCGAGGAGAAACTGGAGCACAGGAGTGTGAAGAACATGTCCGAGTACCACAGTAAGTGTCTGGAGATGATCAAGAGGAAGCACGCAGTCGAGATTCAGATTCAGGGCACCATAATCACTGTTTCTGGCTTCAAAGACTTTGTGACCGGAGCACTGTGTGACGTGAAGCTGCTGCTGGAGAAAATCTCCAATTCTGTATCCGACCGGGAAATCCTGAGGGCTGTCCAGTGGGTGCATCATGACCCAACCTCTTCAGACACGACTCCTTATTCACCTGATGCTACAGTATTCATCGAGAATGCTTGGAGGATGAAGCTGAAAAAGGTTGATATCTTGCTAGACAATCAGCCCCACATCATAAACTTTGAGAAGATGCAAGAATACAACATAGCTTCAGGGAAATCTGTGAAAGTCTCCAGGAAGTTGCTCGATTTAGGGGATTTGAATGAGGATGTATCAGGTAAAGGTAACTTTATAGTGTTTATGTTTTCTGCAGAATGATGCTTCTGTATATGGAGCCCTGAAACAAACAAAATAGTAGTAAAATATTATAACTACTATAAAGTAGTAAAAGATTATCAGCCAAGTCAAAAATATGACTGAATACACCATTTTAGTTGGCAAGCTAACGCAGACACCGTGCTTCTAACTGTATAACATTATCTTCATTTTCAGTTGCACGTCTCTTCATCAAGGACCAGAAATAGAAATAAGTCTCATAATGTCAAAATAAACTTAAAGCTTCTAAGTTCCGTTAGCTAGCTAAATTTGTTAGTGTTAGCTTGCTGGCTAAAAGGCTTAAGCTACTTTTACTAGGGTTTTCTACATCTTTATGGGTTTTTGTACTCCATTGTACTTATTTAAATAACAGTAATATTTATTGATGTATTCAGTTATATTTTTGACCAGTCTGATCATCATTTTACTACCTTTTGCCAGATTTGGGGCTGTACATCTATGTTGATAAATAATTATGAATTATAAAAATAAAGTCTAATCTAAAAACTCAGTTAAATGATAAAAACAAAATCCTTTGTTAATAGAAGAGGAATACTCTCTGCTGTCAACCCTGCCTGAAGCAACCAAAGTCGACGAGGAATCTGATGAATTTCAGAATGTGGTGAAGAATTTCTATGAGACCATACAGGAATACCACAGCAAAATCAGAATCATACAGGTAAAAAAAATGAGCTACATATTTTGCAACAAATTATTTGGGGTGTCTGTAATAACACTAAGATTTTCCCCAGGTGGAGAAGCTCATGAATCGACTGCTGTACAATCAGTACAAGTTGAAGAAGGCAAGCATACTACAGCGTGCCCTGTACCCGGAAATTGAACGGACTCTCTACCACGGCACAAGTGAGAAGAGTGTGAAAGAGATCTGCGTTCATGGATTCAACAGAAGCTTCTGTGGAAAGAATGGTATGTTTTTGATACCACTGTTCTCTTGTATGACTCAATTTGTCTTATCTTGGGAATCAATTTCTGACATCTTGGTTTCTCCACGCAGCCACCGTCTATGGTCAGGGAGTGTATTTTGCTGTCAACTCTGCGCTGTCTGTCCAGGATCAGTATTCTCCCCCAAACGCAGACGGACACAAGTTTGTTTTTGTATCACGGGTTCTAACCGGAGACTTCACTAAAGGCTGCCATTCGATGAAGGCGGCCCCGCTGAAGGAGACCGGTGATATTCCCCTCAGATACGACAGCGTGACTGACGACATCACCAAGCCGTCAATGTTTGTCATATTCAACGATACGCAGGCTTTTCCTGAATATCTCATTACATGCCAGAGAATCCACCGCTGAAGAAACGGATTAGTCATCACATAATAACCATGAAATTTGGAGAAAAGGACTGTTTGTTTTAATGTTTCTGCCTTAATTTAAAAAAAAAGTGCATTTGAATTATAAAGGGCTGTAGTAGTGTACAGTTGGTATTTTTTCTTTCATGATCAAAATTTCATCAAGTACTTTGCTGTTGACTGATCAGCTGCTCCACTTTTAGTTCTTCAGTTTGGTCAAGTCTGATCAAGAGAAACTCAGTCAGCTGAACCCCAAAAGCCCACTTTTAATTAAGTAACTTAAAACATGCCCCTTCAACACAATAAGGCTCACTGTGCCGTGTCTTTAAATAGGTGTGACTCAGCAGTTACTGCATGGCATATCACTTGTAATAGTCAGTTTGGCAATTGTTAGGATTGCTCACACACTCCAATGTTTATTGTCCTTGCTTAAACTTGTAAGCATACAAAATACATTGTATTTATAAATAAATGATCGGCTACACATAGTTCTTGATTTTCCTAAATACAGGTAACTATTATGTGAATATAACTGACCCTTTTGATTTGTAATTCTTTAGCCTGCCAACAGTGCTGAATATGCTGTCTAACTGTAATTACCAGAATTAAAGAAAGTTTGATTTGACCTGAAAATATAGCCTATATTTCCTTTTGGGTTCAGTTATTTGAGTTTCCCTGAAGTGACTCTGTAGTGTTCAGGTTGTGCAAGTTTTTCTTTTGGTCATATGAGAATAGTTAAAATAACTCTGAGAATAGCTCCTAAGTGTATTTACAGCAACTACCTGGTATGTTAGAAAAGCAGCAGTTCCAGGTCCACAACACTACCACGAAGTATGTAATTATATAATTAATTATGTAATTGAAGTGATCACCATGTCCACAAAAAGAAGGAAAATTAAACCTTGGTTGAAAATAACCAGAATTATACTTTATCATAATGCAGCTAATTAGGATTTAGGATTTTTGCTTAAGATTTAAGTAATTTTTAAGCTATCTATACTCCATTGTAAATTTCAAGCCTATCTATCACATCTACTGTGCAGTTCAAAGGAATGTGTGTTATTATTTTAATAAAACAAAATAACCTGTGAGTTAAGCCTTGTGTACCGGAGTTGCAAAAAGTGATGGGTCTTGATTCCCTATTCCTTACTTAGTGCGGTGAAAACAGGCTGCGGAATCTGTGGACATCAATATTTGTTGTTTGGGTTTGTTTTGTTTTTTTTCATCAATGAGGCACTCTGATCACAAATCCTTTTTGTGATGTCTGTGACTACAGTCCGGGAATGTGTTTACTAAAGCAATTTTGATTACACTTACACTTTTTTGTTTATTACAAATAATGTAAAAGCAGTAGTTTTTTGTTTTGTTTTAGAAAACAAAAATTAAGAATGTGCAGTCTTAAGAAACATCATTATTATTTTTAAGAAAAATAAAGCTTCTTAAAACGAGGAACCATTAGGAGTTTCTTGGGAACAATTTTTGGGATCAGCCATTGGTGAGCTTCAAGCTGAATTTGATCTAGAGCTCTTGGCCTACTATGCTGTCAGTCGTATTTTCTAAAAATGTCTTGGCTAGTGTGTAGAATATTTTCTCAGGAGGCTGTAGGGTAAAGGTTCTGCACTTAGCACTTAGCCACAAAAACAGGGAAAAAAGTAACATGCAGTAGTCAGCTACCAACCTGTTTGGTCCCTCTATATTGCAGAAGTAGAATTCAACTGTAAATGTAACGCTGTACTGGGCCTGTTGTCTCACTTCTGTTATGATGTTTTTCATTTGATGTGATATTTTTCCGCACTAAAACAAGCTCTAAATAGGATTGAAGTTGGGTTAAGAATTTGCTATTGTAATCCAGCTTTTCCACCTATGTATTTTCTGTTAAAAAAAAAATGAAACTGAGCGTCATTTGTGCACAACATTGTTGTCAAGGTTGCCCAAAATTTTGTTCTAGATAACAGTTACACTTTTTATTAAATTGCAACTGATTCTTTCAGGGATTGTAACAGAAGGAAATGAAATACAATGTAATCATTTAAAGAGTAATTTCTGGATATTTTGTCCTGCTAAATTGTAGCAAATAACCTGAGACTAAACTACCCCTGCTTTTTCTAAGGACCCCTGGACTCAAAGGAACCTGGTGAACTGTACCCCTTTGTTTAAAACAATCTGGGGAATTTTGCTTTGAATAATGTAATAAACCAGAGATAGTAAAACATGGCAATAATTTGTGTGACTATGGTATTACTGGGACTGTCCCAATGTAGACTTCTGATTTTAAAGATATTGAAAAACTGAAAATTTTCTCCTTTCCTTCAGAAAGGTGCAATGGGCATCAACTTGTGGAATTCTCCTATCACGATTTTGAACTTTGGGGGCAGCAATGCACCTCGGAGCAGCTGATCTGCCTGAAAAAGAAAAGACGAAGAAGACTGGCGCAGCCACAACATAAGGACAACTGCTAGCTTACCTGCCTATCGGATAGCTTGCTGGAATTAGTAACCCACAAAATATGGCACCCTAAATGTAAACAGAAGAAGAATCAATAAAGCTACAGACTCTGATGACGTGTTTGATATAGGTATGTTGACAAGTTTAATTCACGATTTGCTAAAACATGGCAAAAAACTATAGTCCTGTGCATGCGCCGCGCTATGCTAGCTAATACGCTAGCTACAAATAGGAACATTAGCGCGTTGCTAACATAGCTGACGTTACCGGCTTTTCCATACATTAGTTATATGAAGCTAACTGTTGTTGGAGACGCACTAGTCATAACAACATGACTGAATGGCCAGTGCTGCTTGCATGTCTCATTAAATCGATGTTCGCTATCAGGGGTAAAGGTAAATATATAGCTAGTTGCCAAAGCATATCGCTACTTTTGGTATATTATAAGCTAGCTAGCGTTTGTTTATCATGGAAGCATCTTTTTACATCAATTGCATGAATTCATAAAGCAGTGCTTTAACTGGCTGTATTAAATAGCAACAGCTAAAGATAGTATAATGCTGTATATGTGTATATATACAGTATATGTGGGCACTAGACATTAAGACGTTTACTGGAATGATATGAATATCATAAAAAATATGAATATCCAATTACAAAATCTGAAATGTTATCCTATATTCCAGTAACAATAAGTGGCTGTAAAATGAAGCACAACTTTTTCCGAAGGTTGGAGTGCTATGTTTAAGTTGGCGTGTAGGTTATTCACCTCACTATTCACTAAATAACTAAATCTCAGGTCAGCATTGCTTCACACTGCAAGCTAGTTACCACAAGCCACTCCAGTTTACTTTGGAGGGAGACTTGGAGAATAAATGTTTGGCATAGTGTATGTATCTTAATTGAACAGTGGCTTCTCAAAGGGATGTCAAGAGATCTTGAGACGTGAATGTTCTCACCTTTCAGATGCTGAGCGCACCATTTCAGGATGTATGCTGTGTACAGACAAGCACACACCCCCACTGCAGTGGAGTTTTCTGTCTACTGCAACTTTATATCCAGCAAGGAGAAGAATTTGGTGGTTGCTGGAACATCTCAACTGTTTGTGTACAGGATTATCCACGATGTGGAGGTAACTATAAGTCTCCACTTGGCTTGTTTCATTTTGTCAAGCTTTGAAATACAAGCATAAAAGGCTTTTTGTGACATGTGTAACATGTATGTCTTTATTTCAGAGTACATCAAAGGCTGACAAGTCTTCAGGTATGTCTAGATGTCATACTCAAAGTACATATTTTACCATTAATGAATGATATAAACTTAAATGAGTGCATTTGTGGGCTGACTTCACTCTTTCCTCCTACAGATTCCAAATCTCGTAAGGAGAAGCTGGAGCAGGTGGCATCTTTTTCTCTCTTTGGCAATGTTATGTCCATGGCCAGTGTGCAACTTGTGGGAGCCAACAGAGATGCACTCCTTCTCAGTTTCAAAGATGCTAAGGTATCATTGTCTAAGCTGTCCACTGCATAACCACATTTTTAACAGCCTAAAATTGTCTTTGACTGACCTCTGGGTGTGTTTTGTTCTCTCACCAGTTGTCTGTAGTGGAGTATGACCCCGGGACACACGACCTCAAGACGCTGTCTCTGCATTACTTTGAGGAGCCGGAGCTCAGAGTACGTAGAAGTACACAAGTACACAGTCAATATGAAAATGTAGTGTTCAGTAGCCTTATCTGTCTAAACTGGAGCAAATGTTGACATGCACACGTGAATGAATTGTGTAACTAATTTGCACTCTTTGTACATTTTTCAGGATGGTTTTGTACAGAATGTACATATTCCCATTGTCCGTGTAGACCCAGAGAATCGCTGTGCTGTAATGCTCGTTTATGGCACCCAGCTTGTGGTGTTGCCATTCAGGAAGGACACTCTAACTGATGAACAGGAGGGTGGCGTTGGAGAAGGGTACGCCTGCAGTCCACTCTACATTCTGCTCATTAATGTCTTTTAGTGTCTGGTTGGCACTTGTTTCCCAAAACCCTCACAGCACCATAAATGCTTACATGTCAATTCCCCAGTGGCACTAAAACCTAATCTTGGTTTTGTTGGTACCAAATGTGGGAATTTCACACCCCTCCACCCATTTTAATTGTAACTGTTTGTGTTGTAGTTGCCATAAATGTATATCCATGTTTAGAAGAACAAAAAAAAGGATGGAAAACTGCCACTGGATTCAAATTTTGCTGCTGTTAGAGTTTACACTGACACTAGTGTGTCATGATAGATCGACATGAAAAGATTTTGTTTTATGATTACTACACACATGCACATGTAATCCTCTAACTGCGAGCACGTCTATCTCTGTATCTCATCTACAGACCTAAATCCAGCTTCCTACCCAGCTACATCATTGATGTCCGTGAGTTGGATGAGAAGCTGCTGAACATCATTGACATGAAGTTCCTCCATGGCTACTATGAGCCCACGTTGCTCATCCTGTTTGAGCCCAACCAGACATGGCCTGGGTCAGTCCACTACATTATTAGCTCCAACAACTTTGTTTGCCATAAATATGGCCAGGACTTTTTTTTTTTTTTTACATCTCGTTTCTCGTTTCTGAGCGTGCTAGATTTGATTTAATGTTTAACTTTTGTTTTCTGATCATTCTGCCAGACGTGTGGCTGTGCGTCAGGACACTTGTAGCATCGTTGCCATCTCCCTCAACATAATGCAGAAGGTTCATCCTGTCATCTGGTCTCTCAGTAATCTGCCTTTTGACTGTACGCAGATCATGGCTGTTCCCAAGCCAATCGGTGAGCTCAGTCACTACTAATGATCGGTGTGGTTGCCGAGTTCCCAGTTCACCATAAAGATCAGTTCTGTTGGAGTGTTAGATATGAATTTACACTATGTGAGGAAGTGTTTGCTGTTGTAGCTTCTTTAATCACGTATCAAATCTTTTTAGGTGGTGTGGTGGTGTTTGCTGTGAATTCATTGCTGTATCTGAACCAGAGCGTTCCACCATATGGAGTTTCTCTCAATTCTCAGACAACTGGGACCACAGCCTTCCCTCTGCGTAAGCATTATCATCTGAAAACACACAACCTATGCTTGTATCTTTTGATATACTTTACATACCATTTGATATTTTGTGATGCTCATCGCTGGATAACGTGTTTTGGTTACCCAGGTGTACAGGATGAAGTGAAGATCACACTAGACTGTTCCCAGTCTGACTTTATTGCCTATGACAAGATGGTCATCTCTTTGAAAGGAGGAGAAATGTGAGTCATTGTAATTACCAGCAGAATGTACATGAACAATGGTGGCAGTTAATGAGTCTTCGCTGACTGTTGTTGTCTTGCAGTTACGTGTTGACCCTCATAACTGACGGCATGAGAAGCGTCCGGGCTTTCCACTTTGACAAAGCTGCTGCCAGCGTCCTGACAACCTGTGTAAGTTCTGCCTGTAGCTGTGAGCATCAGTGGTCTGCTGCGACAGGAAGTCTCTCTCTTCAACAAATACCCTCTCTTTCTGTGGACAAACACAAAAGGCTAGAGGGATTAAGGTTTGACTTTGACTGACTCAGGTTTTGAAAGCTAATACCAGTGCTTTGAGATTAAAGCTGCCGAATGCTACAGAAATTAGCATTTTTACACCAAAAATACATTAGCAGGAAGATAAAACCTCAGGGGAAAAAATGTTCAGACTTCACCTAAAACCCAGAGGTAGTTTCTTATATCTGGCTGACCTTTTTAGGGTATAAAGTAATACTGAATATATACTAAGTCTGTCAGCTTTTAGAGGATTTAGACTGACTGACCAAACTGATGCCAATCACTCTGGCCTTTCCACCTCCAGATGGTGACCATGGAGCCTGGCTACCTTTTCCTGGGTTCTCGCCTCGGAAACTCTCTGCTTCTGAAGTACACCGAGAAACTTCAGGAGACGCCGCCAGAGGAGGGCAAAGAAAAGCAGGACAAAGAGAAAGAGAAGGATAAAGATAAACAGGTGAGTTAGTTTAGATAATGTGCTTGTCAGTCTTTCAAAGTAATTGTGTACAGCACTCACTGCACTCGGAAGGGTTCTCATTTTATTTGACAGCTTGTCCTCGAAATAGCCTGTAAACTAAATCATCGCTAATGAATTCCAGGAAGAACCACCAAGCAAGAAGAAGCGAGTAGAATCTTCCACCAACTGGACAGGTATGTTCAAATTCGATTGTTGACATGTGCCAGAAAAGTGTGTGTGATCTGCCAATCTGTGTTTCAATCACCTTTCTTTTTGTCAGATGAGGTGGATGAGATAGAAGTGTACGGAAGTGAGGCCCAGTCAGGCACTCAGCTGGCCACCTACTCCTTTGAGGTTAAAAAAAATAAATAAATAAATAAAATAAAATCCTAAAAGCGTAATTGCCTTTTATGTAACTGCAGATCTTTGTGGAAGCTGACTGAGGCGTCTTTTCTGTGTTTTCATACAGGTGTGTGATAGCATACTCAACATTGGACCTTGTGCAAATGCCTCCATGGGTGAACCTGCCTTCTTGTCTGAAGAGGTACACGCATTAAAACACTTCCTAGTCTCTCTGTAGATATCTACCTATCACTTACTTTCTCAAGAACCGTATTTTGAGGTTTCTGACTTTGATTCCATCTTACCCACAGTTCCAGAGCAACCCCGAGCCTGACCTGGAGGTGGTGGTGTGCTCTGGCTACGGCAAGAACGGTGCGCTCTCTGTACTTCAGGTAAATCATCCCACCGATGTTACGTGTTGTTTTAATGCATGTGTACCTGGTTAGGTGTATGCATGATAAATGTTACCGCACCGTCCTAAAACCTGTGGTCGTGAGGGCCGTCTGCCACAGGTCCTGTGATGGTGCTAAAGTGAACTCTGGGTCTACCAGGGCTACCTCAGAGATCGACGGAGTAGCCTGTAAACACCCCAGACACAAGCTGATATGCTCAGTTATTTCATACTTTTGGGATTTGTAACACCAGCATGTTGCGGGGTATATAAACAGGTCTGGAAAGTCTGGAATTTTAGAGCATACTGTGTCTGACTTTTACTTGCTTACTTTGATTTGTTTCCATCCTGTTCTCAGAGAAGCATCCGACCCCAAGTAGTCACTACGTTTGAGTTGCCAGGTTGCCACGACATGTGGACAGTCATCTCAAGTGAAGTCAAGGAAGACAAAAAAGTACCGTGTGTTTCTGTATACTTCAGGTTTTCACTCTAATGAATGTTCAAAAAGTGCACTCGTCTACGGGGGCACCTTTTTTTTTAATTTTTATTTTTAACAGTAAGATATATCTCGCTCCTTTCCCAGGCTGTAAAAAGCGATGATTCAGAGGACGGGGCAGAGACGGAGACCGGTGAGGATGGTGAAGAGGGAGAAAAGGAAAAGGAGGAGAAAGAGGAGGAGGAGGAAGAGAAGACAGAGCCTCCCCTGGAGGATGATACGAAGAAGCACGGCTTTCTCATTCTGAGCAGAGAGGATTCAACCATGGTAAAACCACTCATCAATACACAGCTTATGTCTGGCAAAATGCAAAAATAAAAGTTTGAAATAGGAAAAACAAAACGTATCTGTTATATAATTTGGATGTTATCTAATGTAACTTGGCTGGGTTTTTGTATGAACTAAACCTGTGTGTTTGTGTAGATCCTTCAGACAGGTCAGGAGATCATGGAGCTGGACACCAGTGGTTTTGCTACCCAGGGACCCACTGTGTTTGCTGGAAACATCGGTGACAACAAGTACATCATCCAAGTCTCCCCCATGGGTATTCGGCTGCTGGAAGGAGGTAAATAGGAGAAAAGTCAGTTAAAAAAGTGAAACATGAGTGATAATTAGATTTTTACATTTGGTTGTTGCAGTAGCAAACAGTTGTCGGAGTAAAGGAGAATGTATGTGTAACATTAAAGCAAACTGAAGTTGTTAAACGTAATGCCAGCCATGTTCTCTCTCAATTCTGCTTTCAGTGACACAGCTCCACTTCATCCCTGTGGACCTGGGCTCTCCCATAGTGCATTGCTCCGTGGCGGACCCTTACGTGGTGATCGTGACTGCAGAGGGAGTGGTCACCATGTTTGTGCTGAAGACTGACTCATACATGGGGAAGACACACCGGCTGGCCCTGCAGAAACCACAGATCCCCGCTGTGAGTAAATCACGCTCATCAGTCCTTTTTAGAGGCTTTTCGTTTGACAAATGCGCCCCCTGCTGGCCAAACTGGAGCTCTTGGGCTACAGTGTTTGGCTCTGCTGTTTCAGCAGTGCCACCGTCCAGCTTTGTGCTTCAGTAATGGCAACATGCAGACGCACAGCATCATTACACTCCCTCATTTAGAAACTAGAGTCACACAATTCACTTAAATAGCCGGCAACAGTAATTCGCTTGTCTAAAACCACCTCTCATTCAACAGCAATCACGCGTGATCGCATTGTGCGCGTACCGAGACGTAAGTGGAATGTTCACCACAGAAAACAAAGTGAGCTGCTCCGTCAAAGAGGACACCATCATCAGGAGTCAGTCTGAAGTAGAGACCATCATTCAGGACCTCAGGTAAGAGCAGCACCTCCACACAACCCGTCGCCATGTGTCCTGTTTATTTATGGATTGACCGATTGTTAAATGTGCGTGTGTAGTAACACAGTGGATGACGAGGAGGAAATGCTGTATGGAGACTCAAACGCCAGTGCAGCGACTTCAAAGGAGGAAGTCGGCCGCGCCTCTGGGGCACCAGGGCCTTCTGGAAGTGAGGGAAGCTCGAGCAAAGCAGAACCCAGCCACTGGTGCATGATCAACAGGGAGAATGGTGTAATGGAGGTATGGGGTGTATCTTAAGATAGCTCGTGAATGCGATATCTCAGGAACGCCTTGAGGGAATTTCTTCAAATTTTGGCACAAACGTCCACTTGGACACAAGGATGAACTGATTCGACTTATTATTGGCCGTTATTCAACACCATAACTCAGGAACAGAAGGGGAGACTGTGACCATATTTCACAGTCGGTCGGACACTGAATAGGTGACACTTTATGGAGTCACATTGATGTTTTTCTTTTTTCCTTTAGTAATGGCTATTTTAACATAGATAAAAACTGTATAATTATACACCAAATGTCAAATTATTTACATTTGAAGTTTTAGAATAATTAAATGATTAAAACTTATGTTTAGTCGACGTCCCCAGAGTGTTGCATGACAGGGGAGAATACTTTTGAAACCATTTTCCCCCCAAATACTCTTAGATTTTGAATTTGTTTTCCAGTCCAGAAAAGCATAAGTGACCTTAGATCATTTTTGAACCACAACTGTGCAACTGGGCTCTAAATACTACCCTACTATTTCTATTTTGAAGTTTTAAGAATAGCTTTGCTAAAGCAACACGCCTGTTAATTCCAGCTTGTTAGAGGCATTATTGTGCACTTGACACTGACACAGGAACCTCTTCCTGTTTAATTCTGCACAGATTTTAATGCTAAGCTTCCAGTTTCTTTTACCAGTGACTGCTGTTTTCTTATATTCTTATTTAACTGTTGCTCAGAGTTATCTTTGTCTCTTTCTGCCCTTTCAGTTGTCAGTCTGGTTGAACCATTGTACAGCGTTTTGTTCTCCCATGTACAAAACATTACTTTTTTTGCAAACCCTTCATACAAAATAACATCTATTTGTAAAGAGGACTCTACAACCTAAAAGCCTGAAAGACCAGAGTATTCCTCTCAGCCATCTGACTGCACCGAATCAAGCTTTTGTGGCAGGCGACTCCAAACTTTTGAGCAGGAGTGAATATTATCTGGACAGACATGGATGTAAACTGCAGCTTGATGGAGGTATACAACCGCGGGGCAGTAATTCTAGTTTTTTTTTTAAAACAGATTTACCAGCTCCCAGACTGGCGATTGGTGTTCCTGGTGAAGAACTTCCCAGTTGGTCAGAGAGTGCTGGTGGACAGTTCATCCGGCCAATCAGCAACACAGGGGGAGGGTAAAAAAGAAGAAGTAACACGTCAAGGAGATATCCCACTAGTCAAAGAGGTGGCTCTGGTTTCACTTGGCAACAATCGCAGCAGACCATATTTACTGGTGAGTTTTTACTTTGCGGCCCTCCGTGCTGAGTTCGCTGATGTATGTGTGATTAAAGTGCTTCATAAAAAGAAAGTTTAAAAAAAAAACTTAAATGATAAGAGGGTGTAACAAAAAGTTTTCTTGTTCTCTAGGCCCACGTGGAGCAGGAGCTTCTGATCTATGAAGCGTTCCCGTATGATCAGCAGCAGCCACAAAACAACCTGAAAGTGCGCTTCAAAAAAGTAAGCGCTAAGACTGATAAAGACGGACTAGATCAAGTCAAATTTGAAAGGAGTGAAATCTTTACTGTGCTACTTCCCTCCGCACAGGTGCCCCACAACATTAACTTCAGAGAAAAGAAATCGAAGCTAAAGAAAGATAAGAAGGCAGAGAGCGGTGCCACCGAGGAGAGTTCAGCTGTGAAAAGTCGGATTGCCAGGTTCAGATACTTTGAGGACATCTCTGGATACTCGGGGGTAACGAAGTTACATTTTTTAAAACTGATTTTTAGAACTTCATATTGCAGCACCAGCATTTTTACATCCAATCACATATTCTTTGATTAACCAGATATACTGTATATTATTAATACACATCAGTCTTCATTTTGAGTTAATGTTCATGTTACTGTTATTGTGTGCTGTCCAGATATTTGGACAAATTATTAATAAATATTTAAAACAATTTAGATGCCTTGGCAACATTGTTTTTGAAAACGTTCATCCCAATAAAGCCCACTGAATTGAACTGAATTAACGTGCCACATGTCCTTGTTGTCACAGGTGTTTATCTGTGGTCCGTCTCCTCACTGGATGCTGGTCACCTCTCGTGGAGCCATGAGGCTTCACCCCATGAGCATCGATGGCTCCATCGAGTCTTTCTCACCCTTCCATAACGTCAACTGCCCCAAAGGTTTCCTCTACTTCAACAAACAGGTACACAGACGACACATTCTCAAGGGAACAAGAACACATCTTCGTTTGTTATTAAATGATAAGAATTTGGATGAGATTCCACACAAGTATGACTGATAATAATTATTAATGTTCTTATTAGTAGGGATATTATTAATATTATCCTGGACTTCATTGGCCTTTTTTTTTTTTTTTTTTTTTGGTCTTGAGAGGGAATTTTCTACCCTTAGAAAACCCATATAAATTCAACTCCAAATGGCAAGAAAAGATCAAATAGAGTTGCGAAGTGGGAGGACTCGTTGGTTTGGAAGTATTTTTCCTCAGTCTGGATTCCCATTTCGAAATGTTCTTTTAATAATATCCTCAATGTTGCTCAAATACAGAAGTAAAAATCCTATAGGTTCATGTTAAGACCTTTCGTTTTAAGTATTGACAGTAAGCTGACATTGCTATGGAGAAAAAGCCAGTCAGGAGCGCAAATCCGAGCTGTAGTGAATTCAGAACGCTTCGTCATTGCAGCTGTGAACAAAACACAGCGCTGTGGTGTCTGAATACATCCAGAATTGACCCAGAATCCACAAGTGAATTCATTTAAGCCACAGATTGTTTGTTTCACAAAAGCGTAATCTTAACCTTCCGCCCGCCGTTAGCGCTGCCTGTAACTAAATTTGAATCTCTGTGATGAGATGTTTCTTGCCGAATTACACCTTGGCAGTCGCAGTTCTTATCTTGCGTTTTTTTTTTTTTTTGTGCTCTTGTGCCTTCGACTTCTATCAAAGAACCAGATATTTTCTAACACAGCTGTTAATCTTTTGTACTGATGATTCAACAAGGAGAGTTTTATGTCTATCCAAGCTGTGGAGGTGCTCCAGCTTTCAGTCACCTAAAATTGTCTGTGGGAAAAAAATGAATGGGACTTTTACTTCCAGAACCAGGGCCACTGAAAATGGCTTCTCCCACTTTGCAACTCTATATCATTTTCCTAAAGCTTTTGACAGCCACTCAAATGAGGCAAAACAGCACGTGCAAATCCTTGCAACTGTGATTCTAAAGATTTGATTATCGTCATTATTCGCCTTGTTGTGCTCATTTTGTTCATATAAACCTTCTGCTTTTTTCATTTTTTTGTCCAGTTTCTAGTTCCTTGAACAGTTTTCAGCTCGTAGGTGTGTCTGTGTGTGTGTGTGTGTGTGTGTTTTCCCACAGGGCGAGCTGAGGATCAGCGTCCTGCCCACCTATCTGTCCTACGATGCCCCGTGGCCAGTCCGTAAAATCCCGCTGAGGTGCACCGTCCACTACGTCTCCTACCATGTCGAATCCAAGGTAAGGCTCCTTTCACTCAGCCCACACGGCACCAGAGGCACCAAAGCAGCGACGTGACACAAATTCAAGTTGGACTCGCACCACCTCCTCCACTTGCATAACACGATGCAAAATAAAAGCGTATCGATCGAGCCGCTTTGAAAAGTTCAAGATGAAAGCCCTCTGGCCTTAAAGTTTTCTTACTGTGAGAGAGAGAGAAAATCAATGAGGGTGACTTTGAAAGGGATTAGTCTTTGATGTGAAGTTTTTCTTTGGCTTGTTTTTTTTCCCCCCGTCTTAGGTATATGCTGTGTGCACCAGTGTGAAGGAGCCCTGCACACGCATCCCCAGGATGACGGGAGAGGAGAAGGAGTACGAAACCATAGAACGAGGTCAGACATCAACACACACACACACACACACACACACACCTATTGTTTACATCACTGGTTCCCAACCTTTTGTTATCAAATGTTGCCCCCACAGCCCTTTCAGATTATGATTTCTTTCATACAATTGAATCCTCAATGTCAAGTTTACATTCATACTTCAACAGCTTGGATTGGCAGAAGATGGGCATTTCAGCCATATATATATATATATATATATATATATATATATATATATATATATATATATATATATATATATTTTAACTGTTTCAACATTCCTTTTAGCTGTTATTTCAGCTGTTTATGCATTTATTTTAGCTAACTGTTTCAACGGTTAAAAAAATTACTCTTAGTTACTAAAAGTAAGGATATAGGAGCTATTTCAGTCACTATTTAGACTTCTGTGCTTGCTTGCTAACTACTTTTCATACACTTTCAGTTGCAACACGTGGTGTTCATGTGTTTCAACTGTTGTTGAGAGGCATAGCCTGTGCAGTCAGCCCTTTGTAGCTGGAAGTTTACTGATACTGTAACAATTCATTTGCACCGGTCTGTATCCTAATAGGCTGTTTATTTTCCTCCTTAACAAAAGTGTGTGGATATATTACTGTCCTCTGTCACCCTGCAGATGAACGTTACATCAACCCTCAGCAGGAGAAGTTCTCCATCCAGCTCATCTCTCCAGTCAGCTGGGAGACCATTCCCAACACACGGTAAAAGCTGATTTCTTTATATATCGCACCCTTGTGAAAAACAGGAGTGCTGCTTGCAAATCGATAAGAAAGCCTCTGTTTTAAAAGGCTTTAGGCGCCTATGAATAAAGAGGTCCACACAAACTTGTGGCAGTTTTGTTTTCTCATTTTCTCTGCAGCAGCTCGTCCCAGTGGAGGCTTTGTGCTGCTTTTAGAGAATTGTGGGGTTTAATTGAAAATCTTGGGTCATTAATCCAAGTTGTAGACAATTAGTTTAGTCTCACATGGCTGCTTTCCCTCATTTCATTGAGGGTCAGTTGGAAAAGTCTGGTAATTTATCCAAGTCCCTGGTCATTTAGTTTCTCCGCATCATCGTCACCTACCACTGTGAGGGCTTTTCTGTGCGGAGCTGAAGCACATAAATACGTCTGTCTTGCAGTGTTTCAGCATTATATGTCGGGGCACAGATTGTGTGACAATATGCATCACTATCTTTTCTGTCAAAACACATTTAGATTTGTTACTATAATGTGGAGAGATGGTTCAGCGCTAGGGTAACTTGCTTTTTACTGAGATGTAATATTAAGCTTTATGTCGGGATAAAGTGTGTACATTTGACAGTCCATCATAGATAGCCACATGCATGACAATTCCACCAGAAAACCTCAAGAACCAGATTAGGAAACAACAGTCTAACAAACCTGTCATGCCTCCACTGCCCTTTTCAAATTAAGGCAAAATGCCAGAAAAATATATTTCCACATTATAACATAACATTAAAGCTTCCTCTCATGAGCTACTGGTCTGGAAAACAAATCTGACACACATAGCTGATGATTGTCTGTCACTGTCTGGATCCGTGAACAGATTCAAGACGTTTTAACATTGTCTATGATCAACATGAAACGACAGATTCAGAGGATTTTGCAGCCTTGGCACTGGATGTACCATGTGACGTCCCCTCTTTTATTGTGATTAGTCATTCATGAAGTCACCTTAAAAATAACCCATAATGTATAATCTTAGGAACATCAAAGTATCGTGACGAAAAGGTGTGCGAATGTGCCCTGACTTCACTCTGACGCCTCTCTGTCTCCATAAGGATCGACCTGGAGGAGTGGGAACATGTGACCTGTATGAAGACAGTGGCACTGAGGAGTCAGGAGACAGTGTCCGGACTGAAGGGCTACATCGCAGCGGGGACCTGCCTGATGCAGGGGGAGGAGGTCACCTGCAGGGGCCGGGTGAGCAGCACACAACAGTACCACACTAGCTTTTGTCTGTATGTACAAAATGATGAAAATAGGAAATGAATGAATGAATGAACCTGCTGATCGCTTCTTGTTTGATTCTTGTGTTCAGATTTTGCTCCTGGATGTGATTGAAGTGGTGCCAGAGCCAGGCCAGCCTCTCACCAAGAACAAGTTCAAAGTGCTGTATGAGAAGGAACAGAAGGGGCCGGTGACAGCTCTGTGTCACTGCCACGGATACCTGGTGTCCGCCATCGGACAGAAGGTCTCAGCCACACTCTCACATCACAACTCTGGGAATTCACGCAGCTGGAGATTTAAAAAAACAATGCTAGAACTGAATTTGAAATGAAATTCTACATTGATACGAAGGGATACCTTGTGTGGATCTTTGACAAAAAGCTAATGGAGAACTAACTTAATATTGCGTGTAAATGTGCAAAAAAATGAAGAGTGTAACTCCTCCGTGTTCCTGCAGATCTTCCTGTGGGTCCTGAAGGACAACGACCTGACGGGCATGGCCTTCATCGACACTCAGCTCCACATCCACCAGATGTTCAGCATCAAGAATTTCATCTTGGCTGCCGATCTGATGAAGAGCGTCTCACTGCTCCGCTACCAGGAGGAGAGCAAGACGCTGTCACTCGTCAGCAGGGTGAGGAAGTATCTGTATCTGAGGTAGCAAAGAGAGTTTTCAATAACGGAAAAGGGAGATTAACTATAACCTTTGGGCTGCAGTACACAATGGAGTGATAATTAAGGTGTACAAGTGAGTGCTGCTGGTGTGTCTTCTGCGGGTGTTTGGATTCAGTCGTGTTAATCTTGAAGAGAGCGGCTCTGGCAGCTTGTTGGGATTTAACTGTTTTCTTGTTGTTTTGGCGACAGGATGCTAAGCCCCTGGAGGTTTACAGCATCGAATTCATGGTGGATAACAACCAGCTTGGATTCTTGGGTAATGTTTGTAATGCCCTTTGGATGTAAATTCAATTAAATTAGCAAACAAATGCCCTTCTGTTCTCAACACCCTTTCTTTTCCTTTTAGTGTCAGACCGAGACAAGAACCTCTATGTATATATGTATTTACCTGAAGGTATGTGATATTGTTGGAACAGCATATGCAAATGTGATGTAACTCCCCATCAAATGCACATCCAGCCATGTAATGTGTGGTCTGTGTTGGCAGCTAAAGAGAGCTTTGGAGGAATGCGCCTGCTGAGGCGAGCCGACTTCAACGTCGGAGCTAACATTAACACTTTCTGGCGGATGCCGTGCAGAGGAGCCCTGGACACTGGCAGCAAAAAGGCTCTGACCTGGGACAACAAGCACATCACGTGGTTTGGTAAGTGGCCAAGAGTCTCGCGTGTCACAGCTAACAGCTTTATTAGAATCCAGTGACCTCGGGATGTAGAGAAAAGTCGAGTCTTGTCTACACTTGATTGGGAAAGTTAACATTCTTTCGTGCCAGCAAATGTTTGGTCGCGATATCTGAAGATGAAACCCAAAACTTAAACATCGGAGAAACAATGAATGAGATTTCGGGAGAGGTTGGAGGATCACATTGCAAAACAAAAACATGCCAGTGTTGCCAGGTTGGGCTACTATTTTATTTGATGGGGCAGGTCAAAACGTTTAGCACCATTTGGTTACCCTCAATGAAAAGTTTGGCTCTCCAGTTATGATTGAGATCATCTGTGTGTGGTCTGAGCTCAGCACACTCGACACACAATGGCTGGTAGCTGGTTACCTACAAAAACCAAATGACATTTCAGTTCATCATAACGAGGCTGTATCTTTGTTTTCCTATTCGAATTATTAACCAGTCAGAGCTCCAAAAGCTGTTCCATCTGTTCAAATCAGTCTTTTTACATTTAATGCAACATTATCCAAAACACTTGGTGGAGATCATTGTTTTCATTATTCTAAAGGGCAATCCACATGGAAAGCGCTCTTGTCCATCACTCACTCGTCTCACAGAACAGATACTCGTCCATTTTGTTGTTTATTTACGCTCCGAGTCTGTTTTGTTTGCTCGCTTTGTGAAGCGTAATCTACACAGGCAGCTGTTTAAAACTCAGTGTTTATATGTTTTGGACTCAACAGTATCTCTAGTGATTGATCAATGCTCCCAGTGTCACTATGAGCTTGCCTGTTTCACTGTAGGCAGATTCCTATAAAATCAATGAATCAATAAATAAAAACACTGCTGATTTCTTCCTGTGGAGCCTACATAAAAACCATTTGTGAGGACGGTGACAGCAGAACAGAGGTCAGAGTCAGCGTGGATTGAATGGACTGAATGCTTCGTATGGTCATGGAAAACCTGGAAAAGTCATGGAATTTTAAAATTGCAAATTGGCAAGGTTTTGGAAAAAAATGAAATCCCAAAAGAATTTGGAAAAGTCATGGGGGGAAAAAGTTTCATAAATATTTGAATGTGGTTCCAGACACAACTCAAAGTAACAGATGGATAAATATATTTCCTGTCATTCATTTGTGTTAGGTGTAGGCAAGGTATACTGTATACTAGGGCTGGGTTTTTCCAATATCTAAATATATATCATTACAAAGGTACATTGCATACATATTTTATAGTTACAATTTGCTTTGAATCATTACTTTTGGCAGCAGAAGTGAACGTGATATGATCATATCATCACAATACACTTCCACTGACAGTTGAGATAATATTGAATTATCACCAATTCCTACTGTATTCAAATGTACTTTTTATGCAATGCATACAGAGAAATTACAGAATGTTCGGCCATGAAAATTGGTTTAAAGTCATGGAAATCCATTGGCCAAAATTTGTATGAACCCTGAATCTTGGCTTTGTGTTTGCTGAACACTAGAAGACCAGAGGCACATCAACCATATTCGGCCACGGAACATAACGGAGTTTCTGAGGGGCCAAATTCCTTCCCAGCGCATCAGGGCAAACATAATAATGGCCATTGTTGCTACTCAAAAGAAAATCAGGCTACTTTTTATGATGATTTTGTGTGTTCGACTCTCATCGGGCTATTAACACTGACAGACTGCTGCATAGGGGAAATAAAAGATATGTTATGCGTATTTCAAAAAATAACGTTTTCACCATAGACCTGTCAGACTTTGATGGATCTAATTTACCAAAAAGATTATTTAATAAGATTAAGATATTTCTGCATAGTTGAGAATAACTCAATATTTCAAATTTTCTGGTTTCATTTAGCTTTACTTGAAATCCAGCAAATGATGCTCTGGGAAAGAAGTCTCAGAGCTTCAAATACCCAAATGCTGAATGTGACTAAACCCTGTTTTTTTGTGTGTGTGTGTGTGTGTGTGTGTGTGTGTGTGTGTGTGTGTGTGTGTGTGTGTGTGTGTGTGTGTGTGTGTGTGTGTGTGTGTGTGCTCTCTCTCACAGCAACCCTAGATGGAGGAGTTGGCTTGCTCCTCCCCATGCAGGAGAAGACTTATCGGCGTCTGCTGATGTTGCAAAATGCTCTTAACATCATGCTGCCTCATCACGCTGGTCTAAACCCAAAGGCCTTCAGGTCTGTAGCTGCCTACAGTACTACAGTCTGGATCATATCTTCTTGTGTTTTGATTTACATATAAGGGATTCAACATTTAGGTGACATATTTGGGTTTGATGATTTGACATTACTGACCTCCTTGTATCCTGCGTCCAGAATGCTGCACAGTAACAGACGAAGCCTGCAGAACGCTGTGCGAAACATCCTGGATGGAGAACTCCTCAACAAGTACTTGTACCTCAGTACAATGGAGCGCAGTGAGCTGGCTAAGAAGATTGGCACCACTCAAGACATAGTAAGTACACGCACAGAAGAGAGGATGCAGTGAAGTTCTTATTCTCACTTCCTTCTCACTTTATCCTCCTTTCATCACTAGATCCTGGATGACCTTCTGGAGATCGACAGAGTAACAGCTCATTTCTGAGAGCCACATTCCCACGTCTCGTCCAGTGAATGCTGTTTTATATTGAATGGAGAAAATGTTTTGTTAAGGCCATCTTTGTGGAAACCTGATTTGGAAGGAAAAAAAAGAGAGCAGCCACGTTTTCTTAGGGATATTTTGTATTTTTTTTTTAAATCAGTAAAAGTAATTTACACAAGCCTTGTATGTGTATTTATTGAGCTTTACGTGATAAAGACAGGAATGCCTTTAAAAAAGGAGGTAGAACATTTTATTAACTATTGCTAAAAATAATTTAAAAACATTTGGTTAGGTGGCACCGGACTGCTCATTTAACCTGCAAGGTGTGTTGAATTCCAATAATTGCTTAACTCAGGAGAAGTGGGACCAAATCACCAATAGCATAGCTTTCATCAAAGTAACAACAGAAATGGTTAAGAAATATCAATTCTTGTATTACAGAATACTTGACAGACTTATTAACATTTCAAATCTGTATTGCTGTCATTAAAGCTGCAGTGTTACACTTGAAGCATTAAAAAGTTTCAGGACAGAGATTTAACTTTAAACAATTTTTTACTTTTCTTATACATCTACTCTCGTGCTCCAGTGGGGATGCGGCTTAACGCTGTCGTGTGTAGCTTGTTTTATAGCAAAGGTACAGTTATTACACATTACTCATGGAATACAATGATGTATTGCTGAGCCAGGATGCCGCAGCTGCTAGAAATAATTGCCTGATAGAATAAATGAGTAAATGTCACCAGTTTCTTTAAAACAAACTGCATCTTAAAATATCTCAAATTTGGATTTCAAAAAGAATTTGCTGTACTAAGATTACGCTACTCTAAAATTAAAATGTGTAAATACCAAAAATATAAAAATTAATTTAATTAAAAACCTTAAATAGCCTGTTAGGTTCTGAACCTACTCTGGAATAGGTTTGCAGCTTTGTAGTTCAGAACATTCTCACCCACTCTGAAGGAGTCCTGTCTGACACCAGAGTTCAGGGTGATTTGGTGTGGAAATATTGCTCGCACTCGAGCAGCACCATCACTAGCAGCTTTCGGAGCTACAGCTGTGAAAGGCCTCTGTTCCTTCATAGTGTGACGTCTGTGCACTATCTCAGGTACTCGTACACGTCTGCGTCGAGAGAGATGAGACCGGAGTACGACAGCAGGCTCAGGAAAGAACGCGTCAGACTCATCACCGCCATCTCCCATCTGTAAAGGAGTCACGTTAATATTTGGTGGCTCCAACCACAAAACGTGATTTGCATTATTGACACAAACTAAATGAGTCTTTACCGCAAAGCCAGTTCAAACTTGAGGGTCTCCCATGTTGTCCTCACCCAGCGGAAGACCCAGAGCCTGGGCAGTATCCCTGTCCTCTCTGCCTGAATCTTCCCCCAGCCTCGCACCGCGCTACAAAGCAAGAGGGACATCATGTATATGAACCTAATATTTTAAAGACGCTTATGACATGGGATGCCCTCCCAGAGCAAATACTGGAAAATGAATCAGCTTTCAGTGTTTTTCTGCAGGGCTGTAGGAAGGATTTTAGAAATGCCCCTACCCATCCCCAACACCCTCAGATAATATTCACCAAAGAAAAGGTTTTGTTTTTTTTATTTCATATGCAGTTAACTTATTTATTTCCCAACATTGCAGTCTAAATGCCGTTTCTGGGAAAATCTGGGGGAGATATGATGACAACTTTATTTATTTACTTTATTAACATTTACTCAGTAAACTTTGTCGTCTTTTCGTTTTTAATGGAACAAGCAACCCATGCAATAGTTGTCAAAGTCCTGGAACAGGTCAGGGCTGTGTTGGTACTTAAATGGGTGAATCCTTTTTTCTTTGATAACAACTTCTTAAAGTTTAAAATCTCAACATGTAGCCAGGTAGTCACTGGTACTGTATTAACCATATTGATCACTGGAGTTACATATTATTAACTTTTTTTGTTTGCCCATTAACTGCACCTCACTCACCTAACAGAGACCGTAGTGTAACCAGCGGCTGCACTAACCTCTTGGCCATGACAAAGTAGCGGTCCACCGGTGCTCCCAGAGTGATGTTGATGCTTCGAACCGTGTTGATGTTCCGGAAGACAAGCAGCATGGGCCGAGGCATCGACTTCAGCACCTGCATGATGCTTTCGAAGCGGTGGCTGGCCATTTCACGCATGTAGGTTGTCTCCTCTCGACTCAGGATGTTGGACAGACCCAGCTCCCGCATGTTGATGGGTCGCTGCAGCAGCATCTCGCAGAAGAGGAAGTACTCTGCAGAGCAAATTAGATAAGACATGGAATTATTGTTTTGTTACACAACAGCAAAGTGGATCTGCTTGACGCAGGTAGGAAAAAGTAGTCTAAAAATAAACATCTAGTTTGTAAATTCCAGACGAATCATTGTAATGAGAGGACAATTTTAGGGCCTAAACAACTGTATCATTCACCTCAGAGGAATATACAGCATTTACTGGCATACTACATTCAAAAATAACTACATACTACATTCAAAAATAAGGGGAAGTGTCCTCACCTTTGACACCAAGTGCACTGGAGTACTTCTTCATTGCTGCTTCATCTCTCAGGACTATGGACCTCCACAGTTTACAAAGGGCCACTCTGTCACTAAAGTGAAAGGTCACAGTTAGAGCTGCTAGCAAAATATTCTCAGAGGTTTTTACCTAACAGACTCAGCCAGCTCTTACCCTTGACTGAGGTACTCGTACAAGCCGTGGTCCAGGAGTACCAACTCTGCCTTGCTATCAGGACCTCGTCTCACTAAAACTGCCAACACAAAGAATTTATGAACAATATGGAATGACCTGCCTGATGAAGTCAGGCTTGCAAAATCACTATCCTCTTAAATCGCTTTTGAAAAACGTATTTTTATCCAAATGCAACTCTGGGTGATGTGATTCTATGTCAGTGTTTACTGCAAATTGGCAAATGTTAGTATAAAATACAAATAAATATTAATACACACATTAATAAAAAAACATGCATAAGTACAGCTGAGGCTCTGGTGGCAAGGTCATTAGTTTTGGGCAACGTCCATCCAATAGTTGTTGTCTGGACCAAAGTGGTGGACCGACCGACAGATATTGCCATCCCTAGAGCCATGCTGCTAGCACAGATAACAACTGGTTCTACAGAAAGTCACGCCAGGTAGTTTAGTTTAATTAGAGCTAACCTGGAGTTAGGATGTTTTTGCTAAGCCAGAGCAACGACTGAACTAGAAACAAACATTTGAGGCAATGTTTTGCTACAAAGCTACAAAAGAAAAGTACTCAAACTATGTAATAGCAACACTGTTTCTGAATTACCTTTAAACATACCTTTGGTAATTCTAATTTCTTATTACTTATCGACTGACATATATACCGCTGATGATGTGCAATCAACTAAATTATTAGCAATAAAATATTGGCTATATTAGCTAAAATACATGTATGACTTTGTATCCTATACATGCCTCTGTAGTTCAATCAGAGAAAGGGAGGGATGGAAGCACGGGGAGACATGGTGATGTTGTAGTTAATACCAGTTGCCAATGGAGATTGAGAGAAAATGCAAATGCACTAGTCACTGAAGCTAAATACTAATAATGCCATTCTCTTTCATAGTGTAACATGCCTGTGTTACAGTATGTACCCACCATTTCCAGGATGAGGGTCAGCATGGATGAAACCGGTGTAGAATATTTGCTCAGCAAAGGTTCGGATCAGTTTATCTGCAGTCTGAAAAACAAATATTTGATGAGGTATTTCAGACAGCATCTCTATGATAATACTCCACTCTGAATATCATCTGTTGTGTAAAGTGTATCGACTCACATCTTTCAAACTTAATCCTTGTCTTGTAATTTCTTCCACATTGTTGATTTTGCAACCGTTGCAAAACTCTGCTGTCAACACTCTCTTTGAATTGGAGAGAAAAATGACAAAGCTTTAGCAAAGGAAAGGGTGGAAGTCCAGTTATTTTGGGCCATTAATAATAACCTCACCTTACTAGTTTGCTCCCAGAAGACTTTGGGTACAGCAACAAAACTCAAGTGTTTCAGCTCCTCTGCGCACCTCTCAGAATTCCTGGCCTCGTTCTCAAAGTCCAGCTCTTGAGCCAATGAACCCTTCAAGTCCTGCAGAAAGCAGAATAAAATCAATAATAGATTAAACATCTTCCGCCCACACACGTACTGTAGGTTAGTCAAGAAATACAACTGTTTTCTGACCTTAAGAACCCATCGAAATCCAAAGCTAGGGTGCATGAACTTAACAATATCCAGCAGGATCTCCAATGTTCTGATATCACCGTCAAACCGATCCCTGAGGTCAATGTACTGCACCTGTGGGGACCAGAACAACAAAAACCGGCCTTTTTTGGGATGATGCTGAACATTTTGGTCCACCTGTCCACCCCCAAAAATAACAAAACAAAAAAGATTCACGACTGGACCTTTTTTCCATGTAGGTTGCAGAAGATATTCCCCCCCCCTACTGAAAGTGAAAAATAGGGCAACATTTTCGAGGTTGGTTGGTAATGCTAAAACAAGCGGTGTGCCTTAAAACTTAAAACCTGGATTTGACTGTTCAATATGACGAAATACTTTCTGGGAGTTCTGTACCTGAGAGTAACCCAGCCAAAAAGCTGGCAAAAAGCAGAAGTAAAATGTGGTCTCAGAAGCAGTGCTCACCTTCACAGCGACAGGAGTCCCATCAAACAGTTCTGCCTTATGAACCTGGGCCAAGCTGGCAGCAGCTATGGGTTCATAGTCAAACGTTTTAAAAAACTGCTCTGGGGTTTTGTTGAAGTCTTCTTGGAAGAGAGCATCCACCTGTCACAGAGACAAACACAATCCTGAGACATTCCAAGCTGTCCTCTTTCACTGAGCCGTGTGCCTTGTTTGCGTTGCAGTTCTCACCTCTTTGTACCTTCTGTTCAAGGCCTTGTCTTCCAGTATTTGCAGGGTGCGGATGTACTCGGGGGGTAGGAGGTGGTTGAAGGAACACAGACCTTGGCCAAGTTTGATGTATATTCCTCCGTTCCTTACTGCTCCTTCCACCATGTACTCTGCTGCCCTCTGGTGGCAGGCTGACATCTCAGCCAAGTAGGGTGGGCTGCTCTAGCAGGGGAGGACAGCAGTTAGACATGATTCCATACAATATTGACACCCACAGTGACAGAAAATCACAAGCAACCATAATCTTATTTCTGATAGTGTACAAGAGAGGTGGAAAGAAAATGTGGTTATATGCTACGTGACCCCTAGGCCGCAGACACCCATCGATATTTGACTTAATTACTGAAAGTTCTGTTACATAAATTTTGTCAAAAAATTTCATTTGTGTTCTGTAATATGATTCTTAGTCGCACATCTGATCTGACAAAAATTGGGGAAGTGATTGCATTTACCGGCTTTCCCAGAAGCCAAGGTGACATCTTGGATATTCAAAGATATTCAATTTACAATGATATAAAATAGAGAAAAGCAGCAAATCCTCACATTTGAGAAGCTGGAACCAGAGAATGTTGACATTCTTGCTAGATAAAAGACTTAAATGATTTATCAAAATTGTTGTCAATACATTTTCTGTCGATTAACTAATCGACTATCGTTTCAACATTAACTGATTTAGGGTTCAATGTGCCAGGCTTGGCCCTTCTTCCCCACTAGCTAAATGCAAACAAAGTCACAGGATTTTTCACAATTGCAGAGACTCAATCAGAGAGGCAAAGTTAAAGAGTAAGAATGCATGTGTGAAAAAAACATTTTTAAAATCAAGCCTAAAGTGAGGAGTTTCACCAAAACTGAACCAGTGGTAATAAGAGATATAATATTACTTATTTTTACATTTCACTAAAATGCATTACTACGCTATAAGATCGAAGTCATTTTAAAGGTGCCTAAACACAATGAAAAGATTCAGCATCCCTCCACGTTTAGTCAAAATCAGACCAGCAGGCACATTCCGGAGAGTGACAGCTACAGCTACAGCCATATTGATTGAACCTACAACGTGCCGTTTTCATTACATGGAACTTACCTCATCCAGGCCACGAAGAGCCACATTGGTGGTCCACCAGTAATCCACAGAGATAAAGATTCCCACAGAGACAGATCTGAGGACACACAGATAAGAGGCTCGCTGGGACTTCAAAAAGGTTTGGATTTGACTTGTAACATGGCATGAACCGGAATGTGAGCGATTCATAATATTATCAGTCTGTTTCGGTAACACTTAAGTGGCGGTCATATGAATCCCGTTTTTCTAAAATCCCGGAGATTCGTGTCATTATCGACGGAGAGGGCAGCCATACACCTTGAACCTTCATGTCTGCTGGGAATTCAATTAAGGAAGAGAAAGTCTTTTGTGCAGCTAAACCCCAAACAAGCAAGGTTAAACCAGGAGCGAACTGAGTCTTAAGATAACACAACACTAGCCTAAGATTAATAAAGACCTCAAACCTCTACACCCGTCCAAAACACCCAGTTACTGAACAAATGTAACATCACTGTTACTTTATTGCTATACTTTATTGAGACCAATACATCGACATGGTGTTAGACTGTATCAACCTGAAAGTTCCAGTCTCTGCCAGGCTGTAATAGCTGTAAATAGATCCACCTCTGTAATTGATTATACTACAGAAGCTATGCAATATTGCACCCCTTGTACATTAATGCTTAGCAGTGTACACTCTTAGAGGTAGTGGCAGGTGGAGTCAAAGTCCTTGTACTTGCGAGCATACCTGACTCTGCTTCTTAAACTGAAATAAAGCAAGTTATCTTAATATGGACAACAGCATTAGTTTGTTTATTGATTTGTAAAAAAACAAAACAAAACATTTATTGGTACATAGGTACATTTATTTTGAATAGCATAAATCAAATGACAAAAGTAATAATTCAATCATCTAGGTAAAATTCAGATTATAAAAATAGCAATATAATTCGGTATTTCCACGCACTGAATTAGCTTAGCTTATGTTTTTGCCTCAGTTTTCAACTGGAAACTTATTCTGACTTTCCCCCCACCACCAAAGGGCCCTGTTTACGGTCAGCTGTGGTGAGCAGGGTTCTCTTATTGCAGATAGTAAAACAACATTTTGATATGTGGGAACATACGATCTGTGTAAAAAATCTGTTAACCAATCTACAACTTTTTAAAAAAAAAAAAGCTTTAAAGCCTTAAAGTGAGACTATGCAACTTTTGAAAGAAGAAATAACATATTCGTTCTCTTAAAAATGAAAGTTCATAAGCAGTAAAATGCACCCTTGCCCAATTCAGTCCACTCAGGGGTTTTGGTGCTACAGCCTTACTTGGTCCCAGTAGCTTATGGTGGCTAATGTTAGCTAACTTTAAATAGTGTCACTGACATTACTGAGTCAGTTCACTGACATGATGATTCGTCTTTACTTGTGAAACGGTTACATTATCTTTTAACATTGACCGTGATCCAGTAATTGTCCCTTGTAGCCACAGTGGTCGCTGTACTGCAAAAGCTACGTAGTCTCACTTTAAATATGCGGATGACTAGTTTAAGGATTTCATAAATTCATTATCAATGTAACAGGCAGCCTAAGTATCTTGTCCTTCAACTCTAGAAAATATCAAAGGAATGTTCTGAAACCAATGATATGAGCTTAGCACCAGAACTGATGTGGTACATCTGTCGACAAAGATATAGACAAACCTGCAGAAGCGACCGAATCCTTCAATCACGATCCTCATCTTCCTCCTCTCTCTTGGTTTGGACACAGCATACTGGACACCCAATGCCACAGGTATACCGACAGAGATGCCAACAAGGGTCTTCCATAACAGCCCTCTGCGCTTACCTTCCCTGGAAGCAGGAAACAGTCCCATTCATCAAGACTGCAACTTCATTATGGAGAGAAGTAAATCTGTGATTATGGGCGGCCTGGCTGGTATTTGGTACCTGAGCGAACTGAAGGATCTGGTTGTTTGGAGTGATGAGCCAGGATGCGGGTATCTCCTGAGCAGAGCCATGTGATGCAGACACAACCTTAACTGAAGAGAAAACAAAGGCACTGTATGAGAACCCCCCTAACATCACAGCTGAAGCCAAAGACAAAATCTTTTACCTAGATTTGATCTAATGTGTCACTCGATTATTATCTAACTGTCAGCCAGGGGCCGGTGGCCGGATTACTAAACTGGAACAGCTGACACGCTCTGGAGCCCGTTCGCCGTACCAAATCCAAGAATGTAAAAAGCTTGCAAGCTTCGACAATTGTTGCATTTCCAGGAGAGATAGGCGGATGGCAGCGAAGCTCCGAAGGTTGTTTCGCTCCTGTGAAGCGCGTGCACCTTGTGACTGCTGACGGTCGAAGCTTTAAATGTCGCTGGTGCTTCAGAAAGAGCTTTGTTCAGTTTAACAGTTTTTAAAGTTTTACAGTGTGATCGACACGTTAGTGGGATAAGAAGAGAGGAGAATAATTGAGATAAGCATGTACACTAGAAAGATATAACATTTCCATCTAATAATACCAAGTAATAATGTAATAATAGTAATAGGTTAATTTAATGAATATCACATCACATTGTGACTCATATGAAATGTAAATAACCATGAAGTTAAAACACATGAGCCCACAGTGACACAGGGCCTAAATTACACCAAAAAGGTACATTACTATTTCATGTCAGCAAAAATATTTTGGTTTAGGCTTTTTGGAAAATGCATAAATTATTTTGCTGTAACATATTGTACATAAAGGGGTGCACGGTGGCAGAGCGGCTACAGCTCCTGCCTCCCAATAAGGAGATCGTGGGTTCGTGGGTTCGATTCCCGGACCGGACCAACATCACACAATCTCTCTGGGTGGAGTCTGCATGTCCTCCCCGTGTTACCGTGGGTTCTCTCCGGGTTCTCCGGCTTCCTCCCACCGTCCAAAGACATGCATGTGTAGGTTAATTGATAACTCTAAATTGCCCGTATTGAATGAATGTGTGAGTGAATGGTTGTCTGTCCTTGTCTGTGTCTGTGTTAGCCCTGCGACGAGTTGGCCACTGTCCAGGGTGTGCCCTGCCTAAGGCCCGAAGTCACTGGGATAGGCTCCAGTCACCCGCGACCCCTAATGGGACCAAGCGGTAGAAAATGGATGGATGGATGGATATTGTACATAAACGTCTACATTTAAAGCAGCATGAAACTTTCTGAACGAAAGTATTACAGATTTAATAATAACAGAATCCCATGGCTTGTTGGAGCTGCTGTGATGGTCTAACAAGCGTGGCGTCTAATTATTATTATTATGGCTGCAACTAGTGATTATTTCCATTATTGATTAATCTGCAGATTATCTTCTGGATTAATCGATGAATCGTTTGGTCAATAAAACATCCCAAAATGTTAAAAAATTGCTATGACAGTTTTTTTAAAGCACAAAGGGACATCTTCATATTGCTTATTCTGACCAAAACCCAAAGATATTCATCTTAGAATGATATAAAACAGAGAAAAGCAGCAAATCCTCAGCTGGAACTCTGACATGTTTGCTGATTAATTATTCTAAACCGTGCCCCTTTAGCTGGACATTGGCTATTGGTAGTTTGGTAAATGCTTGCCAGACTGAGTCGATAGCCACCTTCTCGAGACCTGTAAGCCAGACTGTCACTAGTAGAGTCCTGAGGAGGCTGATATCACTAAAGATCTTATATTATATCAAGTTTGATTCACAAGACAGGCCCAGATAGTGTGTTGAGTAACAGCAGGAGAATGTGTGTGTGCGTGTGTGTGTGTTGGGAAGGAAGAAGGGGGGTGGGGGGGCATCGATCAAGGCCAATATGTCCAGCCGGGGTACTTTGTTGTTTTTGTTCGCTGTCTGCATCTGAGGGACAAAATGTCTCCAATGCTGACAAATTGATGTACAGATAGCTGTGATGTCAGGGACCTGAGCACTGAAATATCAAACAAACTCTCTGTCACTCTCACATTGAGCAGAACAAGTCTGAAGAGTGTTTCCCATCACAGCAGTGAATGAGGAGCAACACCTAACTGTTGTTTGGTCTAATCTGATCCACACTAATACTGTAAGAGAATGTAATTAATTGTGCCGTTTTATATACCGGCACATTTTGCCACCTGTTAAACTAAGTTACAGCTGCCAAAAGTAATGATTGGTAACTGAATGGGTGAAATACAGCTTAGCAACCTTGACAAATATATTCCTTTGAATGTCAAATAACAATACTCACATATCCAGTTTGTCTTTTACACTTACTAAAATATACAGCTTCAGTTCACTGGTATCTGTTGCTAACATGACAACAGCTAATTGCAGTTAACGTCACCATAGCTAACGTTAGCTGTTGATCAACTAGCTAACGCCAGCTTAACGCTAACGTTAATATCAAACCGAGCTAAAAACGATTTAGAAATATCGTTTATTTACCACTCTGTTGGTCTCCCCTGTCATGTTTCCTGTGGTAAACAAATAGCTCTGCTCACAGCGATGAGGTATGTCCAAAGTGTCTTTCCTGTTAAGAACGTGACCGACCACTACAGCCACCTCCTTATTCATCGGCAGATACACACTAGCATGCCTACTATTGGTTTAGCCGAAGAGTACTAACGGGAGAGCGAGAGGGTGATCTCCCATCAACTTACTTCCGTTTTCGCTTAAATCTTGGTTATTAGGCAAAATACTTTTGCGGGGGGGCATTGAGAGCATCATTTTGTTCATTTTGATCTATTTTCTCTGTGTAGACAGTCGAAGATATGGAGCCTGGAGTGTGCCATCGTAATAAATAGCGTTAACAGTTTTTAAATTGTTAATTAGGCTATAATCATTAGATTAATTTATTCATTTAAAAAAATATAACGGTGAGTAAGTGATTATATTTACAATACATTTTAGTTATGCAATTAAAAGTCATTAAAGTATCACTTCCCACTGAGCGATTTGAGGTTGAAAAGACGTTTAATTGATGTCTATTGTATGTCTAGTTGTCTGTAGACGTCTAGTTTAGATAAAAGTTATTCAAGGATGAAAAGTGAGGTTTAGTAGAAGTCTGGTCTTGACGTAACACCGTAACATTGCATTGTGGGATATGAGTAAAACAGAATCTGTGTATTTGACAAAAAATAAACAGTAATACTGTAAACACGGGGGTGTGCAGTGCTTATGTTAAATATTTACAGTTTTTTATGCATTTTTAATGTAATGATGTTTTTAAAATACGTAGCCAAAACAGTCCTGGTGTATATCAGAGCTCTAGCATTGAGGCGAGATTAAAATAACGTCTATTGCTCAGTGGGTTAATGAAGTGCCAATTAACAATTCACTAGTCTGCCTTTAAATGGTAAATAAAAGTTTGAAGACATAAGAATACTCTGCTTGGAGAAATAATTTGTGTCTGATATAGTTTTTCCACAAAAAGCCTCAATGACCTCGTTAAAAATTCTTAAAACCACATCTACTCCTTCTCCCTCATTGAAAACCCCTGAATCTATCAATATGTAAATATTGTTCATTTCAAAAGTGTAACTGGTAGACAGTCTCCTACTTCACTGAAAAGTCCATTCTCAGTGTCTGCACTGGACATCACACTCGTGTAAGTTGCACATTGAACCAAGATTGACTTCCAGAGTAGTTATGATGTCCCATGTCCGTGTCTTCATCTCAGATTTAAGATGAGCACAGAGCAGCTTAAGCAGATGCATGTGAAACTTCCCGGTGAAGTGTGGTAACAATAAGCAAAACACATGTTCCAGTGGAAGGGAACTTTAAATTAAAAACAAAACAAAACAAAACAAAAACTCTCCTTAATAACATTTACTGAGTGTAATTAAAGGAGGTCCAACTCACAGAGCGGTAACAGGATCAAAGCTCATATCAACTGTGAAATGTATGAAATATGAGCCTGATGAATGTCTCTGCCCATGCTGGAAGGTGCGGGTTTTTTTGCTAAGAACACAGCAGCAGATGTTAAGTGAAGTATTTTAGGCGTCAGTGGGTGGACATGCGGACTGGGCAGGGATGTATCTTGATGGTGCACTCTCTGGTAGGAGGTGCCGAGCTGACACGTCAGTGATTATACGGTGTGGTTCGAGGCATGCCCTTGTCCTTTTATTTCATTTACTTACTTGTCATTCAAGTCTCCTCCTCCCCCTTTACATCCCAACTTTAATAAAGTGAATTATTGGCAGCAGCATATCACGTAGGGCACAACAGATAATTTAAAAAATGATATGACCTTGAGAGTCGGTAATACAACCGATAAAGTATGAACTTTCTTAATTTGCTTCACTTCGGCAGAGACTAATCCACGTAAATGCACTTTAAAAGCACAGACTGTAGACTGTAAACCGGAGGGCCATTGCGTACAATAGTAATGATGATGCACCCATGGCAGGCACACAGGTGTTATTTCTATGTTACATCATCTTACATCATATATCTCTGTGGGCTCCACGGACCTCATATCAAGCTTTATGGAAAGTAGTAGTATGTAGCAAAGGAGAAAAAAACAAGGAAAGGCCTAGGATAGCTTGAGTGGATTTTGTCATTATAGCCTGATTTTGTTGGGATTTATGTTTAGAATATGATTCTGTATTACAAATGTAAAATACCCGTTTGTTTTGTGCCTGTCGCAAATGTTTTGCTGTCAGTGTACAGAAGCAATGGCAATGTCAAGCTAGCCAAATTTAGCTAGAAGAAAAACGGAAACGTGGGTTCGCCTTCAAAAGAAAGGTTGTAGACTTGCCCACTTACGCAAAAAGAAACAGATATGTAGGTAATAGGCTCTTTATAACAAAAAGCACTGAAATAATCAATGGAATAAGCAGATAACGTATGCAGTAAAACTGTAGTTCTTAAAAGTTTCAATGAACCAAATGGCACCAGCGCTACTATTTCATTAGATTTTATTTTGAAACCTCAGTGGAAAATGAGTGTTTTTCATCTAGCATGCTGCAGGGACTACCGGATGCTGTAGCGACCAGTGTCGCTGCAGTGTTGCGCTTTCCTGTTTACGGGCGGGAAGAGCGAACGTAGCTGGCTGTGGAAGCCACTGTGTTTAAGTCGGCAGCACATTTGTTTTAATTCTTCTTGATGCTAATGGTTTGCACGTTTTAATGATACACGGGGCATTGCGAGGTCTATACGATACGTTTTAAGTGGACCGTTGCTGAAAACTAAAGGGATTTTTGGAGAGTGCAGGGCAGATGGAGGATCCTCTTGCAGATTCTGGCGGTGGTGGCGGCGGCGGTGTAGCAGCGGAGGGCCCCGCGGTGCAGGTGGCAGATATCTGCTGGCCGACCGGGGCTCTCCCTTTACGGCTTCTAGAGTGGAAAGTCAAACCCGGGTCTCTTGTTAATGTGGACTCCGTGCTTGCACTGTGTGCTCCCATACCTCAGGAGAAGGGGGCAGAGGCTGCCAGGCTGCCAGAGAAGAAGGTGAAATCAGATCGTGCTGGAGTAGTCAAGGAGCTATGCTGTCAACTTGGACAAGTCATATCTCCCGGGTGAGTCACTCCGCTTGCTATAGCTAGCTAATGTTTGCTGACCTGCCTCCTGCTTTGAAAGGCTACAGGCAACATGTCAGCTGTAGTTTTGGTACCGCTTTGCCAGCTACTGACTTCACCCGCAGTATAACGTTAGCTAGCTAACGAGCTAACATAGCTATATGTAGGTGCTAAGTTAACGTTAGCTTGTTTGCTAGCCGTACTCAAAGCAGCACTCACAGCATTTGCTCGCACCAGTGTCAAGTCAGTCAAAATAAACAAGCAGAGTTTTGGCCCAAACTTTCAAAATAAAAGTGTGTTCTTTTAAATAATCTATTTCTGAACTTTTTCAGTCGTTGCAATTATAGTGGAAATGAAAACCATTTGTAAGTAGGATTTAAGCAAACATTATGTGATTTCTTGAATTGTCACTTTGATATACTTGCGATCATGCTTATAGGCAAACCGTTTTCACGCTTCTATTTTGAAGGTAAACCCACGTGAAGTGTTGTCTCGTTTTGTTTGCCTTGACGCAGCCGTCGTTCGCGTGTACGAAGTGTGTACAAGCCGTTTAGGTTGACAGGTAGAAGACTGGTCCGAGGCTGCTCTTGTCCCCGTGAATTTTAACCGGCCGTTGTTATGCCTGCTTCTGCCTACCCACCTATCATTTCAGAATAACAGGAGATGTATTTTTAAGCAGCTGCTTAGAAACAGATGGTGTCACCAGCATACATTTTAATTAGCGCAAGTTCCACTTGTCTTTTTTGCATTTAGTCTTAAAGGGACAGTTCACCCCTAAATCAAAAATACATATTTCTCCTCTTACCTGTAGTGCTTTTTATCCATCCAGATTGTTTTGGTGTGAGTTGCCGAGTTTTGGAGCTATCGCAGCAGAGATGTCTGCCTTTTTTGAATATAATGGGACTATATTGCACTCGGCTTGTGGCGCTCAAAGTGCCAGACAAATACATTTTAGAAGTCAACAGCAATGTGTCTTTCCAGAAATCATGACCAGGTTACTCAAGATTATCCACAGATTTGTTGTATTACTCATGTTCATGTAGAAACTATTTTCTTTCTACTGATAGTTCCTACATGAAACTTCTCACAACATAGAAAGTTTAAGCACACCTCTGATATCATTGATGAACATTTGCAGCTCTGATTGGAAACTTTAAATGGTTTGCTGTCACCCCTGTGAGAGTGGAAGGGCTTGTGCTGCCTTCAGGTGCTCCTTGTAAACTCCTACTCCTAAATTTGAATATCCATGCTGCTTGCTGTGACAGTAAAGTGCCCAATCTAAAATAATATCAAAATGGACCATGTGTCAAAAGTGAAAATCAGGTGGAACAGAGATACTTTAGTCTGCAGCAGCAGAAGGAGAATATTTACATCAGGGAAGCAACAAAGTAATGACACAGAATTAGGTATGCACCGATATATATGCTGAACATGGGTATCGGCCGACATTCGCCTTGTTGACTGCTATCGGCGAATAGGATGACATTCACCGATTGCAGTGGCCGATGTTTATCTCTTGTGTCACATCAACTTTGCGCTGGTTACATTTTGTGTCGGTGATTTGTATTTGTTGTGTAGCGGGCTAAAAAGGCTTTTGAAGCAGTTATTTGTCAATGTGAGAGAAGGTTATATTAAAGGTTGTTTCATAAATGTGTATGATTTAATTTATGCTCATTCAAAGATAGTATAATGAAGGACTGAATGACTTTAAAACTATTATTTATTTTATTATGAAGATTTCTTTGTTTCCCTGGCCAAACTGTTATTTAAACATCGGTATCGGCCCAGAATTTCACAATCGGTGCAGAATAGCAAAAGGTTACCTATTTGTAATGTTTAAAAAAAACAAACAATAGAAGCAACTGTGGTGTCTTAATTGCAAAGCAACTGTGTGCATTATGCTAAGCTATTTGTTGAGGTACAAGTGCTAAAACATGTAACATCTAATAAACTTCATATATACCAAGACATGCCACAAAGCAAATGTTCATTTAATGAGAATCCTGCCAAAAGATGGATGCATTATTACTGGTTTGCCGAAAAGTAAATATTTACACTAATGTTTCTGTCCCGTTTTTTTTTCAGGGGTGTCATCGTCAGAATAGAAGAATGCAGCCATCCGATAGTAATGAAGGGTTTATGCGCTGAATGTGGCCAGGACCTGACTCAGTAAGGAAACGCAAACACGTTTTTTTACACTTAAACTGAAACATGTGTGTTTTAATTTTCCTGTTAATTCTTGGGATGATATGTTTGACACTTTTGCTCACACTTTGACCCTCACAGTGCGCCGAGCTGATTGCAAAACCAGAACCAACCCCAACCAAAACAATTTAATTGTTAATGCTTACAATTTCACACGGTCACCTGACCTGACCTGACCGTGAATCTATTTAAAGATATTACATTCCTGTGCATTTTAAAACTGACTAAATATATCTGACCCACAGTATTTGTGGTGGATTCTGTATTATTTGATACCATCAGGTGGCACCAGATATCATACAGAGAAAGCTGAGTACAACTCAGGTCATGAATCGAGTGCTCACACTCTCCCTGGTGCCAGTTTTATAAAAATGTAACATTTATAGCTGTCAGTTAGAGTTGCAGGTTTTATTGATTTAAAGAAATATAATGCCAGTGTATTTATTATATTATATATTTTGTATGTTATTTTTTTTTTAGGTAAACGTATGGCTGTTATTAAAAGTATTGCTTGAAAGGCACATGGAAAGTTGTTTTTGACAGCCAACACCTCAGAGGTTGTTTTTTTTTTTTTTTATGAGGATACATGATGAGAATACCTGGTGGCACTGAAATATCAGACAGCAGGGAATAATTTTGCATGCCATTCGATAACATGTTGCATGTATGTAGCTTAGAACTGCCAACAATCAGCCAAATCACTTGCTAACTGGAGTATTTTCTGTGCTCACTGCAAAGGTTTGTCGAACACATTTGAATTTGCATGTTTGTGAAAGCCGCTTTTCTTCTCGGTCACAATGTGATCAAAGACCTAAGAGATATGCAAACCACAAACGTGACTCCCACTCTTTTTTTTTTTTTTCCTCTCAGGCTGCAAAGCATGAATGGGAACCAGCAAACTCCCATCTCCACAGCAACCGTCTCCATGGTGCACAGTGTCCCCGAGCTGATGGTCAGCTCAGAGGTGAGTCATATGATGGAGATACGTGGAAGACTGGGCTAGTAGGGCAGATTTACTTCACATTAATTCCATTATAAGACCTGTGCGTGTGCTTTGCTCTTGGAAGCACAGTGCCCCCAATCCTTGCAATATTTTTTCAAGATATTATGCATGGACTGTTCTGTGCTGATATTTTGTATCTCCAGATTGAATTCATTTTCATGCGAAAAGATGTGACACATACTCAGTGTTTCCTGGGGAATTTCAAGCATTTCATGGTGGAAAGTCTTCTTAAAAGGCATTTAGAGCACATAACGCAAACAAATGATAATAACATAGTCATGCATAATAAGAGTCCATTTAGGTCTCGGTTTCCATAGACAGACAAGTTTAGATGATGCAGAGAGTATGTGATCAAATACTGTAAAATATTTTAGCATATCAAAGGTGAATGTGGGAGATTGGTCAGTATCTTTTTTTCCCCCCTCCAAAATCAAGGCCAGTGCATCTGCCTAAGCGCTATACTAAGTTGCATTCCTGGACAAGTTAAATTCAATCCAATTAAATACAACTTTATTACCCTGTTAGGGCAATTACATGCGGCTCGCTACCCAGGACACAAACACAAAAAACATTTGTGAGAAGAAGAAAAAAACAGTTTATCACAAAGCTTAAACCAAAGAAATCAAATGATGTAAGCTTAAAACCGCATGTGATTCTGGTAATAAATACTTTACTGATAAATAATTCTATATGAAAAACCTAAAGTGGTGGTTGCTCAGGTTTTCTGATATTCCATTCATTGTCGTCATTCACTCCAACAGCAAGCAGAACAGCTGGGCAGAGAAGACCAGCAGAGACTCTACCGGAACAAAAAGCTGGTCCTGATGGTGGATCTGGACCAGACGCTGATCCACACCACTGAACAGCACTGCCAGCGTATGTCCAATAAGGTATTATTCCATCATATTGTTCTGAGTTTATGAAACAACTGTTCTTTCTTTGCTTCCGTCTTTATTGCCTTACCTGAAACTTGATTTTATTCATAAAGATTAAATGCTTAACCTTAAGCTGTACAGATCTGAGGCATTGTATTGACATGTGTGCCCACACTGTACATAGTCATGAAAAAACCATGGAAGGAACCTAAAGGTGCTCTGTTGAGTTTTCTTGTAAACAGACGCGTTGAATGCATTTCCTTCCGTCTTCTTCTTCCCTGCCTCTCTCTATGACAGTCGGCTTTTCACTCCGCCTTTGATTGGCCATTCGGAATAACTTTTGGTTTCTGATGTCGGATGAACTAATTCTGCTGGAGCATAATAGAGCTGTCTGGGTTTATGTTGCACAGGAGATGGATGGATGGATTGATTCAGAATTATTCCCCTGAGCTAGATCAAAAAGCTGTCAGGGTCACGCGCCATTTACCATTAGAAACGAGATCTTGTAGTCATTTCTTGAAAGTACTTTGCATTGACAGTTTTCCATTATTTAACTGAAGTTCTTATTCAAAATCTTACTTTATGAGCAGATCTGTGTTTTTTTTAACTGATTGTGTCATAATCAACACTTGTTATTTCCTCCAGGGAATTTTCCACTTCCAGCTCGGGCGAGGAGAGCCTATGCTCCACACACGACTACGCCCACACTGCAAGGAATTCCTGGAGAAAATTGCCAAACTCTATGAGTTACATGTCTTCACATTCGGGAGCCGCCTTTACGCACACACCATTGCCGGTAATGGATTGAATGTTCTTTTTTTTACATTTTACAGCGCTTTCCCCGCATTATAGGCACTGATTACATTAATCTACATTGTTTCATTGATGTCAAAAATGTAACAGTATGCAAAGTATTTAGATTTTGACAGTGTAGGGAAACTCTTGGTCTTCTACTTGCGCTGCCTGTTTGTCCCCATAAGAGGGAAGCATCTGCTCATGTTTTGTGTTCCAGCTGATGTTACGTTGGTTCACTGTTGTGCATCTAATGTCTCTGTGTCATCTGCAAGCAGCAGGGGTGCAAAGTTTTAAAATGCACGTTAAGCCAGTTAATGTTTTGCATCAACATTTTACCTGACAAATTTGCATGTACACTAGACAATCCTTTCATTTTGCCTTGTTTTAGCAGCGTTTGGCTGGTAGCTGATTAGTGTTGGTTTCCCTCTAAATGAATTTTTTTTTATGATTCAAGGCTGGATTATTATATTGAAGTGTAGGTAGTGTGTTTATGCGCTGTCTTTTTGGTATTCAGGCTGCAATCTTTCATCATACTGTATATAATTGACACAGCCCCGGACCAGTACTGTTCTGCCTCCATATGATGAATGTTTAATGCATTTTGAATTGGATTTTACTACTGGCCCTGATGCAGGGAGGTCGGCATGTTTCAGAGCACTGCTCCGGCTATTGACGGCTTCTGCTGTGGTTAAAGGAGACTCTGGCCTGGCTGTCGTGTTCAGCCAGGGTAGTTCTCTCTGTCCAAGGTTTCATCAAATCGTATATTTCTTTTCAGACATAGCAAGAAAGCCAGAGAAAGTTAGGTTTTCAACACTTGATTCTATGGGAAAATACTGGAGAAAAGGTAGTGAAAATGTCTTAAAATGGGGGGAAAGGCTATTTTCTTTGTAAGAGGATAGTTTTGTTAATGTGTCATAGAAATGATGTAGACATAAAACAGCATATTGTATTGCAAATGCTGTAGTGCATTGTACTATGTTAAGTTTTCAACACAAGTGAAATACCTACTGTGACCTTGGAGAGGAAGTTTATGAATTCAGATACAGCTGAATTGGTATTCAAATATGCATCTTCTCCCCTCCTCATATTTCTCTTTAATCTTCTGGGTTTTTTTTTTAGGCTTTCTGGATCCCGAAAAGAAGCTTTTCTCTCATCGGATCCTTTCTAGAGATGAATGCATCGACCCTTTCTCCAAGACAGGGAATCTTAGGTGGGAAATGCCTTCTGCTAAAGATGACAACTAAATCAATCGTTCGCAGTTTAGTCTGTGGTGACCCTGCACCTGACCACTCTCTAGACATTATTTCACTCAGACAATTTCCTTTTTGTATAGATAAAACTTACAGTATGTCTCATTTGGGTTTCTTACAAGGTGATGATGAAATAGATTCTTAGCTTCTGTAACCGTTTGTACCATGGGCAATCTGTCTATATTGTCAGTGACTGTAGACAAGCACAAAGAGTAGAGATCTATTATTCTCTCAGTGTCACTTATAAATGTGACATCTACTTGCAGATAAAAAAAAAAATAATTGCACGGATGATGTAAGAAATCGAAGTGCCCCTTATTTTGATTCATAGCAAAACACATCTGTCACTACAACATCAGTGGAGCCAAAGACATATATCTGGAAACGTTTGGACATCTGTCAAAAAGCTCTGCGGTTTTGTTAGTGTCTTGTGCATGATTTTCCTGACAGGAATCTTTTCCCTTGTGGTGACTCGATGGTCTGCATTATCGATGACCGAGAGGATGTGTGGAAGTTTGCACCTAACCTCATCACTGTGAAGAAATACATCTACTTCCAGGGCACAGGGGACATCAACGCTCCCCCTGGATCACGGGAAGCTCAGATGGCAAGGAAAGGTACAGTGCCCACAAATCTTTGATAACATGATGCACTCGTAGAAAGACCCCGCAACAACAAAGTTGCTGACAGTTTATGCAACACTGAGGGTCAAATGGACAACCAAGAATGCGCTGTCCAGTGAGTAGTTTCCAGTACTATGCACATTCCCCTGTGAGAGGCACTTTCAGCTGAAGTTAACAAGCGAGTCAGTCCAGTGGATTCACTGATCTCGGGCTGCTCTTATAGGTTCATAGTGCTAATGCTAAATTTTACACAGTCCGTTACATAGTTGGAAATAGAGACAGTTTACTGTGCTGTATGTCACAGCACACTGAGCTCTGACACCAAGTGAATTGCAATAGGAGGACCAAGTCTGTGTAAACTGTTTAAAAATTCAATGCAGTTTATGAATTTTAATTGGTGATGCATTAGGGCCTTGCTTATTGTCCTATTGCTGTTAAACGAATTTTGTTTGGAGAACATTCAGAATTTAAGTCCCACTTAGATTTCAGATATTTTTGTAAAATTGTGATGAAAAACATCCACTGACTTATGAGTGCACTGACCAGTTCTAGTGTTGAGTAGTAGCTTTATTAATGCTAGCTACCATTAATGAGTGAATATTACCACAGTATATGGATAACACCAGATGTATTGTTTCTTTTGTACATTTATTCATGTACAAAATGTATATGTAAATATTTATGTACAAATATTTACATTGTACAAAAACATTGTTTTCAAATGTCTTTCAGTTGAATGTATGAGGTCTTGTGAATTATTTTGTTTTATACCAAGGCCATTGAGAATTCTCTACTCTGATTGGCTGCCAGGTGAGGATTAACTTTTAGTAACCAGACACCTATGAAGCAGATTTTGATTGCAGTTCTAATTGAATGTGCCAGTATTAAACTGATGGTACAGACAGCAGCAGTGAGGTTTGGCTTAATAGCTTAGAGCTAAGGGTATTTGTCAAACCAATGAAATACAATGGATAAATACTGTAGCTTCTCAGTGAGAACCACACACATTTTTTTTTTAAATATGTTTGATATTTATGTGAATCTGAACATCTGAATAAATTAATAGTAGTAGGAAAAAGAGGATATTTAAAATTAGCTGCGTTAGCTTTGGTGAAGCTACAGCCTGTGGGTCTGAGAGCTGCAGGGGAAAGGACAGGGGAAATGTGACCTGAGGAAAACCCAGCTCCACTCCATGTTGGGTGGTTCTTATATTAAATTTGATTTCATGAAGTGTGCAGCAACCTTGCAAATGGTTATCTCAGTACTTAATCTAATATAATCTCTTTATTAGTGTTCACTTACCCATTGGGAAAAAGGCTATACTGGTTAAACCCAATTTCCCTAATACTTACCTGTCATACTGACCTGCAAAGAGAAATACAAAATAATCACTTCAAATACTGTTAACATTTATAATAACAGACTTGTTTTATATTATGACAATTATTTATTATATAGAGTCACTCAGGCTGGACCCAGACAATAACACTGAATTCATGTGCAGCCAGCATCCTGAGTTCACATGATGAGCCTTTATCCACAAAACTCATCATGAATCAAAGGTACCTGTCAATGAACAAGGATAGACCGTTTCAAAGGGTTCCAATACTTTCACCTCTGTATGTCCCTCTGCGTTGAACTCAAACGGAATCCTCTCAAATACACACTGTTATTCTCTTCATTATCATAGCAGGAAACAAGCTGCTTGTGTGCAGCCAGTGTGTCTCCTTGGAGCTGTTATAGGACCCCCCTCATTTACACCCACTCTCATGCTGTCACATCAATTAGCGATGACTCCCTGTTGTACTGATCCCATGTTAGAACAGCTGCTAGACTCAGCAATGGCCCTCATATTGTCGATAAATTCAAAGATAGAATATAGAGTTTGTTACGTGGTTTGAACACAATAAGCTTCAATTTGCCCAAAGGCGATTTAGTCCAATGCAAATACAAACTCTTGGTATAAGACTTTTTTTTCATCAATCAACTCTCTTGCTGCTTTGCAGGCCAGTTAGTTTAAGTCAACATTTATCTATACATGTTCTAGTAATCTCTATCACATGACACACACACATTTACATAAAGGATTTTACAAAATCAGCAATTCTCTTGATGGCAGCTACTGTTTTGGTAGCCGTTGAGACAAAATGGACATTTTTGTTGTCCTCCTAAATTGGGAGGTGAAGCATCGCTGCACATAGGGGCAGCACAAGAAGCTGTTAACACAATATTGACATACTGTATAAAAGCTTGTGAGCAATAAGAGTGAATCAAAACAGTAAAGTTGAGGGCCATAAAAACCAAAACAATGAGCTGAAAGGCTCTAAAATGCTCCATAGAGCTGAGGGGAACTGCAGAGTTGGGTGGTAATTATATGTGGGTTCATCACTGCAAGCGATCCCTGTCACATTACACACATGTGACAGGCCCATGTCATTTGGCCCATTGTTAATATCAAAATATTGATTAGTGCAGCTTTAAGCACACTTTAAAAACATGTGTATGTGTGTGCCAATATATTTTTGATTACAGAGGGGGCACACACTGTATCAATATATACACTGAATCACTGTCCTGTACATTGTCAGCCATTCTTAATATTGAGATGCTGCAAACAATGTCTAAAAAGGACTGTTGAGTTTTGCACACAGTTTAATTTGCCACATTCATATTCTGAAGGCTGGTGTCCACAGGCCTGCGCCTGCTCTAGCGTGCCCTGCCTCCTCAGATTATATAGCTGCCCTCTTCTGTCCATCCAGCCCTGTGGTTCCAAGTGATATAGTACGCTTCTTTGAACAAGCAAATGTATTATCACTGATGGAGGTGTATGTTATGCAGAATTTGCAGTGCATCTTTCTTTCTCATTCAAAAATGACAGTATACTTAGCCTCCAAAAACCATAATTTTCATTTGTCAAGTTTGACTGTCTCAGTATCAGTACTATTGTCTTGTGGATTATTCTGTGTTGTAGACAGTTGACAATATTATTTCATGCTCAAATAGTCACTTGCACTGTAGTGACTCAGTGTACCCAGAGGACTGTGATTTGCCTTAGACAATGATTCTACACCAAGAGGTGTTTGCCAACATGGGCAGCCAGAGCAGTTCTTTCTGAGCTAAAATCTGGGTTATCCCCCGGGTAGAATGTACTGGTGTGAAATGTTAGGAAGGTTATTGCTAAGAGGTTTATAATCACAGGGTCACAGACCTTCCAGAATACATTAATACTAATTACATAGTGCAAAGGGCCAAAAACCATCACTGCTAGTGAGGTTATATGGTGTCAAATAGTGCGTAAAATCTAAAGCAGGTGGATACAGTAAAACATTGTTATAGATAATTTAAAATATCTTTTTTTATTGAACTAGAAATGTGGGTCCTAAATTTTACTTGAATGTATGATTGTATTCTGGGAGTTTTCAACATCTGTTTTATATGACCACTATGAGTCAGAGCTGGTGAAAATTAGGTTTGTAAGTGTGGAGCCCTGAAAATGCCAAAATGTAGTAAAAGGTTATCAGAGAAGTCAAAAATCTAACTGAATACATAAAAGGAGTGTAAAAAGAAATGTAAAGTTTTATTTCTTTACATGGCATACTTTACTTTTTGTAATGTTAATCATCCATATGCTGTGTAGTGCCGTAGCATCACTGTATAAACTCTTAAAACAATACAAGCTAATGCTATCATAATTAGCTAGCTAAAGCTACTTAGAAGTTCACCGCACCATGCTTATCTTTTCATGACATTATCTTCCACTTAAAGTGCATGTCTCTTCTCTTTATCATTAACCGTGATAGAAAAAATAAGCTTTTATTGTGTCATCCTTTTACAAGTTTACTGTCTCATGATCCTGTCATTATTGGTATTTAAGTTAGTTAGACATTTATTTTAGTTTAGTAAAACATTAAATAACTGAACTAAAAACTTCTAAGTGGCGTTAGCTAGCTAACTTTGTCAGCGTTAGCACCAGTATGCATTGCGGCATATGAATCATTAACATTACGTACACTGGCCAGTGTCGTTTTAGGAAGATAGTTAGCTCAGGCCAATAGGAAATGTGGTTCGATGTTTGTTGGGGTAAATAGGAAATAGAAAAATAGGGAATAGATACATGATTAAACTAGCTAAACTAGGGAGTTTATAGATAATATATCATAAATTCAACACAATTTATTTTATCAGTTTATTGGAGCTAAAGAAAGGAAGTAAAATGCTGTTTATCTTTCTTACCAACTGATGGGAGTTATAGGAAAAGTATTAAGGTTTATATTTCTTTATACACTCCATCTTAACTATTTACCTAATAGGATTATTACTAAAGATAATCTTTGCCAACCACTGGTCTCAACCAAGTTTCCAATTCACTTTCCATTCTAGTTGTCTATGGAACCCTAAAATGTTCAATATTAAATACATTTAAAAAGACATGAATAAGTTGTGTAAAAGATATAAATGAATCAACAATTTGTGAGATAATTGATGAAATTATTAAAATTCAACTTGTTCTTATGAAATGTTATTTCATCATTCATTTCATACTAACTATTAATATTTTATTGGATATCATTTCATTAATCAAAACGCTGCCAAGGTAAGAAGTAACTAGCTAGCGGCTTTCGTTAACACTGTCTCTTCCCTTTGATGCTGATTAATAAACCAAGCTCACAACCCCGCCAAGCTAGTTAGCCAACTAGGTAGTTAGCATGTGCAGACTTTTGAAAAAGAGCATTTTGAAATAAAAATGTCCTTATAAAACTCTGGTATTATGAAAATAAGAAGGATAAAATAACATTTTGGGAGTTGAGTTTTAATAATGTCTTAAATAATTTCACAGATTATTGTTTCATTTATACATTTTCCACAATTTATTAAAGTTCAGTCATATTTCATAATTTATTTGTTATTGAACACTTTGCTCTGTGGTTGTCAAGATGGGGAAATCTGATATATATTGACCTTATTAACCTCTTTAATATGTAGCTGGTCTTACTGTTATCTCACCTATTGATTCTGATGCATATGTCCTTGAATACTGTGTGATTGCCTTGTCTTGTTCCAGCAGGAGGCCCGTCAAGTCGACCCGCAGAGAGCACAGAACCAGCACCAACACTTGGTACTGATGAGCAAAATAATGGTCCCAGAAAAAGGGCAAAAGACAACAACATTTCTGGAAAGGAAGAGTCCACAACATCTCAGTCTTCTCAGGGAGTATCAACAAATGAACGGACACATCCCACAGGGGTTGTGGGGGATGAATCGGGACAAGGTAAAGGGTCGGAGAATGAGGCGCAGTCCGGGGCGGGGTCAAGGGAAACTCATGTGGGTGACAGGACAAATATTAAGGAAGATGATAGCAACAGGACACTGGTGACACGAGAGGCACAGGACAGTGCAAACTCATCAGCACCGAGCCATGAGTCTAATAACTTGGACTTTGACCTTTCCAGTGACAGTGACAATGAGTCCATTACAGAAAAGCCTCCCTCATCAGAAAGCGATAGTGAAGGCAAGTCTGGCCAGGCAAAGAAATCTGGGCAGGACGGGGTTACGCAAGAGCCTGGTGATGAAGATGGGGCAAGGGAAGGGGACAGTAAAGGTCGGAGTCAAGGAGAAACCAGCTCTGACACAGCAGAACCTTCAGCAGTTCTTCCCCCAGACCCCGAGCTGGGAAATGGCTGCTCAGATAAGAGAGAGCCAGAAACAGAGTCCCAGAATAGTGAACAATCTGGGGTCACCATGGGGGAGGAGCTGCTGGACCAGAATATGGAGGATGAGGAGGAGGAGGAGGAGGAGGAAGAAGAAGCTGATAACGACCAGGATGATCACCTGATCTACTTGGAGGAAGTGCTAGAAAGGATCCACGCAGAGTATTACGCACGTTATGAGGCCTACCTGAGAAAAGAGGCCTCTGAAACGCCGGACATCCGCAAAATTGTCCCAGAGCTGAAAAGCAAGACACTGGAGGGCACGACGATAGTTTTCAGTGGACTGTACCCAACCAACTACCCCATGGAGAGGACCCGTGAGCACTACCATGCCAAAGCACTGGGGGCCAAAATTGGCAAGAATCTGGTTCTTAGCTCCGAAGATCCGAGTCGGACAACGCATCTCATCGCAGCAAGAGCTGGTATGTAGAAATTAGGGGTATAATGGTACACATAATTCACGGTTCGGTGTGTACCTCGGTTTTCGGTACAGGGAAAACAAAAAAATGCAGAAAATAGCATTTTTGTCATTTATTTTGAAAAATATAAACATTCAACAGTGGTGCATTGCCTTACTGTAACAGTTAAGGCACTCAAATACTGCCATATTGTCAATAAGAAAAAATAAAAAACACAAATGTCAGTAATGCTCCATTGTAACTCTGTAGTTGTTCCTGAACAACTGCAGCCTGTGCTCGTTTATACAGGGCAGCACAACAGACTGACTGAAATGCACACGTGAATGCACATTGTAGCAGGGCTCAAACACTTTGACCATATGCTTAAATTCTGTATTCTCTATGACCGAGCATGGTTGCATATCTGCAGCGATAAATACTCCTATAGCATTAGTTATGACTTAGGCACAGTCTAAATCTGCAGTGAGAGGCTGCCTGAACGCTGTGGGGAGAAGGACTCACCGACCAGTCTGTTTTTGTCTCCTGCTGCTAATCGACACATTCGGGTGATGCCGTCGTAAATTACGTGTTTGAAGTGTTTCCACAGACATGCCCAACTTCAGCTGAACAACGTCTCTTCCCTTCCCAAAGCTGAGCTATGACTGAGTCTTTTCATTTTCGTCTCAGTGAAGACAGTAAACACAAGGTCAATAGATATTTATAAGTAAATGTTACCGGCCTCCGCTAGGATAATCTTGCATTGAAAATAAAAATATATATGGGTACCTCATTTTACATGAATTTCAACCTATTACACAAACTGAATTGAAAGAAAAGCATTTCAGCTTTGTTGAAAGTTTCAGTCTACCATTGGATGGATGGAATTAACGTTAGCAGGCTAGCTAGCTAGTTAATTCACCCAAGTAAAACTAACTAGCATGGTGGGTGACCACTGTAGCGCAACCGCACAGGAGCTATTCGTCAGATGATGGCTGGGAATGAATAGCATTGAACTACAGGCAGTCCACTAGTAAAATTCTCTAGTTACCTGTATCACGCTTTGCATGGATTTAGCTGCCTGTCCAGCTTCCTCATGTTGTTGACATAATCAAAGAACCACCGTGTTGAGTAAAGTTTTTGTAGTAACGACAAGATCATCCACCCACCCACAAGCAATAATGGTGATTAGATGAGCAAGTCAGTAATCATGTCATTGGTGCGGCAAAGATATTGTACAAAGTCAAGTTATTTTTAGGCAATTATTTCTTGAATTTTATTATATACACCTGGGAAGAAATACTGAGGTCCGTACCACGGTGACCTCAATGGTGGGTATGGCCATGGTGACACTACATGAGCTTGACTAACTTGGCTAACCGGGCTAAACCAACTAGCAACTTTTTCTGACCTGCCTATTTTCATTTTGTTCCTTTTGCTGAATATAATTAAGGTATTTTTTAGTGGCCGTGTGCTGGAACCATTCAAAACTGATGCAAGTAATCGTTTGCTAATGAGGCTAGAATTCAAGAAGGATCACGCAAGACTTGTTTAAATACAGGGCTTACTGACATGTTGGCAGTTTTATGTATGTGAGTCTTGTCAACTTTGACTAAGCAGAGATAACTGAATATGCTGTCGTCACAATTAATGTATCACAGAGGTCAGCCATTCCAGGAAGTTGTGTGCCAGTGTGGTGAACAAATGACATCAATGGTGTATGGGTGTACCACTGTAGAGACTTTGGTTAAATTCCTGGCACCTCTGAAGCAGCAGCAGTAGGAAATGTTTCTTTTGCATTAGCAGTAACTTATTACAGCTCTGGTACGGTATAAAGAGAGCGAACAGTGAGGCTGATATCAGTGAAATAAAATTGTACTTGATTACATGCATGCATCCAGGGTTTTTCCTGCATAGAGGAATTTTTGGTGCCCCACAAAAAGTTTTTCGCCAGTGCCAAACTATAGTCACCAGCGCCAAAAGACAAGAATTGACAACTGTTGAACAAGCAGAACATAAACTTAAATACGATGTCTTTGACTCCCCTCTCATCCACAGCCACTATATTTTACACATGCGGCTGGCGCTGGATAAGCCAGCTAAGCTGCTTTGACTGGGCCTGAACTCTCCGCTGTGAAGCTAGCGCTAATGGGAGAGAGGACTTCCTGTGATTTCTCATAAAATAAAAGCCGTAACTCGACCAGGTTACATTGTTGTCTCCGCCTCTCTCCTCTGCTCTCCGTCTGTGTCATGGATGGATGAAGAGCTGCAGGTCTGTGTGCCTGTTTTACAGCGGGGCTGAGCTACACACACATACGCAGAGCGGACACAATGGACAGGATGAAACGTGGCTTCAGCTGCATTCACACAAAATCCGACAATCCTTCCCGCAGGGTTGTGTGGAGGTGTGGCCATGTTTATTGTGCTTTGGAACCTAACCGATGTGAAACAATCAGAAAATAATGTTTTATTTCTCTGATTCACTGCTTCGTTCTCGCTAATGCTGCTCCCTCTCTTCATTCACTCTCTAGCTCGCTCGACCACTGCTGCTCTCTCTCTCTCTCCCCTTCTTTCTCTGCATGGTTGATGATGTCATAAAATATGGGGATTTTTGGATTTTGTGCTAATAAGCTAAACTAAGATGGTAAACATGGCAAAACTTACCTGCTAATCATAATCAATGCATTTTAGCATTGTCATTGTGAGCATGATGCCATGCTGACATTAGCAGTTTACTCTAGCTCAGAGCACTAATGTTCCTAAACATAGCTTCACAGAGCTGCTAACATAGCTGTACACTCTTAGCCATGTTGCTCTATATCTTGGTGATGCATCAAGGTCCAACTGAATAATGTTTCTTGTCTTTCAGCACATTTAAATTGTAATGGAAAATTGAGATAAATTTATTACTGTGCAGTTATTAACTTCAGGCTCAAGCAGCACAACACAAAGCAGGCACTGCATACTGTACACCAACTGAACAGGATATGTGCCCGAACAGTGGTAGTCAATATGTGAACCAGCACATTTGATTGTTAGCCATGCATGGCTAAATAACCTGGGGTTAATGAGCTTCTAGACTTTCTTTGTGTCAGACATCAATAAGTCTTATTCAAGCAGAAACACTACTCTCTGTGGATTTAACCAAACAAAACATGGCTTTTTCGATTTCTAAGAAAACTATTGAGTTGGCAGAAAAGTGAAAAGACAGTGAGTCCAAAAGACAATCATTCTAATATTATTGACCAAGCAATTATTTTTTTTCTTTTCTCTTCCAGGAAATAATGTCTGATCATTGATCTGACTTATTCAGCAGACCCAGAGTGTGTGTATTTGCTAATAGCTTTTGATTGTAAGGTCAAAACCGTTTCCCAGTTTCACCTTTATTGCTTTCATTCCTGTCACCCAGGCACCGAGAAGGTCCGTCAGGCACAAGGCTGCAACCACCTCTATGTTGTCAACCCCGACTGGCTGTGGAGCTGTCTGGAGCGCTGGGAGAGGGTGGAGGAGCAGCTGTACCCACTAAAGGAGGACTATTCCAAGACGCCAAGGTGAAGGAGCTGTTGATCTTACTGGCCATCCCAAACATAGTAGATGTGAACTGATAACTTACAAAATACAGATATTGCTAACATATTGACTACAATACATCAAAATCTTTCCTGAAGATGATACCAAATCTGGTATCTTTTTCTTGTCTGTTGAAGGAGCAACAGTCCAGCAGCATTCCCTGACAATCTGGGCTCCATGCAGAAGCCTATTTTACACCCAGCTGCCATCCACTACAGACCTTCACCTCCAGCCCCTGAGGTTCGGACCTACGACCCCGTCACAGGGAAGCTGATCCGCAGGGGCCCTCAGGTGTCACGGCCACCACCCTACCTTCAGGCGTCAGGGTCTTTATTGCTCTCTGATCACAGAGAGCAGTCTTGTCTCAGGTGAGAACAGAATTGGAGCAGCGCAATATATTGATGCAATGATAAAAAACTAGATGTAGAAGGATCTGGACAAACACCTGTATTAGATAAGGGGGCTTCTGTGCTCTTAACTTGTGCAGCCGTCAAACACCAGGAAGTTCATATATGCTAATGTTACTTTTTTTATGGAAAAGTCATGGAACTTGAAAATAGTGTTTTCCAGGCCTGGAAAAGTTTTGGGGAAAAAAGTGAAACCCCAAAGGGTTTTGGAAAAGCCATGGCAGTGTATCCCCAATATGCATTCAACAGTGACGCTGCTAAATGATTAGCACCGCTACTATATAAAAATCTCCCCAAGTGCAATAAACTCTCTCTCTACTTTGAGCAGCCAGAGTCAGGGACAAACGAGGATTATAAATCGAACATCCCCAGACATTGCCACCGTTTAGCAGTCTGTTATTGGTTATTGGTTGTTCAAAAGCACAGTTGGCGGCATTGTGGGTGTATTGGGGGTGGTCCCAGGCTAGAAACATCAGTAGCAAATATCGGATCAAATTCAGCATTTACAAGTGAAGACTGACCTGATGATCACAGGTATAGTAGTGCCACAGTAACAGGCATCCATTGTACGTCGTGGCCTACGCATGGACAAATATACTGGATGCCATGGCTTTGAAAAGACCACGCAAAATGTGGGTTGTGTGGGAAAATATTCAGCATTTGGAACGAACGAAAGGCGGCGCTGTGTGAGGATTCACCGTGGATTTCTCATGTTTACAACATGAGTGCACTGTCCACTGAAATAATTCAACTAACCTGTGCGTCAGCAGACAGATAATGAGCTATTTTATTCATTATTTCATGATTTGGGGCTTCAGCTGTGTGCTAGGAAATTCGTCTCTCTTTCTCTTTGATACACGTGCACTTTTTTTCTTCTTCTATATAATCTAGCATAAAATAGCTTATCAATAGCCCAGTGAGAATGATATTAGCGGAACAAAGAATATATTTTTGTTTAGAAGGCTATAGCTTCTATCTGTACAGTGCTGTGATCTGCCTTTAATAAGACCATAGTTAAATATTGTCGAATAAGACGCAACTCAGACAGCAACAGACGAATCAAGCCCAAAACCAACAACTATATAATTATCACAAAATATGATAAATGATGTCAAATGTGCATAGATAGTTAATTATATCCAGATCAGGTCAGCAAAAATAGTGGAGGCACACTCGAGCCGCGAGCGCACAGACGCGTCAGACGCACACTCGTTCAATGACCAGGCTACTGCGGTGTGCAAAACATCTTCCACCCCTCACTCACCACAGCCAGGAGACCTGCTACGGTGCACCTCTTCTCTGTCGCCAAACAAACATTAATGTATCCAAAAAGGAGGCACGAACAGCAACAGACATACTTTTACTGAGCAGTGTTTTCCAGCTATTGTATGTTTTAGTTCTTTCAGTTGTTGATATATTCAATTCAAACTTTATTTCAGACTCACAAAAGGGTCCATAGCAAGAAAAATAAAATACACAAGATGAAACCACAACAGTTCATCAGTGAATTTAAGAACGAGTTCATATGTAGGCTATCTCGCCAATGTTTTCTGAGCCTGGATGAGTACCGAGAGCAGCTCTTTCTAGGGCTGGTTAAAGCCTCTGTGATGCTGTTCTGCTACTCATCCAAGCGACACATAAAATTGTACATCAGATGTCTCAGAAGTGCCTCACATGAAGGGACACCAGATAACACAAACAGTTGACTGGCACTCTGCCATCTAGGAACCTGAAGCTACCTCATCGCATCATCAGTAAGCCACTATAAGCCTCCGCATACTCCTTTTCCTGTAGCTGCACCAAAGATGAGCTATACACATAGGTGTGCAGAAAGCTCTAAATAATGAACATTTTACATTGACAGAGCATATACTACACTTACAAAGCAACAACAGATTTCCATCCTTGTTAGCAGGATTCTTTCCAGCAATTTGGAGAGAATACCGGCAAGGGCAAAAGGTCTATAATTATCCATGCTGTCTACCAGCCTTGTCCTTAATGGCAGGCACTAACAATTGGCCGTATACTTTTTTTGTTTTCAATCAAACTGTTGTTTCTGTCATTAATTTGTAGTATGCAAGGTATACTGTATACTAGGACTGGGTGATATGATTGAGAACAATATCACAACATTAATAATAATATTTTTCCAATATCTATAGGTGAAATGGTGTCCTTTCCTCGTCTTAAAGAGTCGCTCAATTTAGTATTGCATCTCCGTAATGTTAGGGAACTTGTCAGAGATAGATTAGAGAAGAATTGGCACAGTTGACACAGCAGAGTCTAAGGGCACTTTCACACCTGTAGTTTGGTTCATTTGGTCTGAACCAAGGAAAAAACTTATTCTGGTGCTGGTATTAATGACTATGTTAATGTTCTCTGGTTTTTAAAAGTCTCAGCCCGGTTGTCTGGTCCACCAGCCCAAATGAACCGCACTAAACGAGCAAAAGCAACCGACACAGGTGATCTGTGAAAGCACCCTAATATATCCTGACTTTTAGCCCATAGTATGGGTCAAGCTGCAACACACTTCTACACAACTACACGTCCTATAATGCAAATTGATAGCATTTTTTTGTTTGATCCCCCCTGCCTAGTAAATGCCCATGTCTTTTAAACTTCACATGTAGTCTCCACAAGCCCAAGCTGTGATAACCCTGATGACATCACAAAGCTCCCCTAGAGCCACATGAGACATTATACGACAGTTTCAAAGATGGGTAAACTGGTAATTGATTGGATAATTGGTGGAGTGCCACTTTAAAGGCTACATTACAGTTAAGGGAATCATTTTCTATTGTCAAAAGAATTGTGATGTTAATATTTCTCAGCCCTTGACAGTATTCACATTTTCTGTTCTGCAGCGTCTTCAGCTATCAGCTGATGCACAATAAACCCCCCAAACAAACCTTTTATTGTATGGATTGTTTATATCAGTTGGTGGCATGGGAAACCTGTCAACCACAGAGTGGTAGCTCCCAGACAAGCCTCCAAGCTTTTGTTGTATTTTTATTTTTTATCTGCATGTTGGGTCGAAAATAAAAGCACAATAAAATTCAGGCTGCTTAATTCTACTAGGAGGGAAAGTCTCTCTTCAACAGTGTAAAATACTAATCTTAAAAAATGTTTTCTACTCATCTTGTCATATAAATATTTGATTTTCCAGTCATGTCCTTGTTTAATTTCCACCTACATTTTGACAAGAATGATGTGGCAGGTTCAAGAAAAGCGTCACAGTCCCTCCAAGTCACCTCTGTGAACTCCATTTGTCATTCATCTGTCAGTCACAGATGAAGAGGGTATCCTCTGTATGTTTATTTATTTGTCTCTTTACTGGACATTCACGGTGGCATAAAATGTTGTGAATTGAATATGTCTATGATGATACTCTAATTAATAATCGCAAGCAAAAAATTGGCCCACATAATTCATGGATTAGAGGCACTGTGGAGTTTTTTGTGGAGTTGCATGAACTTGGATTTAATCATCAAAGAAGATCTGTTCGATTAAGCACCGCCAAGTGGAAGTATGGAAACTTCCTCTTCCCACTTGCATAAGATTTACATCAAATGGGCCCTCATTATAGATAGGAAGCCTCTCATCGTTGGTTTCCAGCCTCAGCCTTCACTCTTTCACCCTCAAATATACTCTACATTTGCAAATTGTGTTGTGAAAAATGTGCTGATTATGTACAGTGCTTGCAAATGAATGCAGTTCCTGTGAAGATTTACTGTAACACAAGAATGCATTTAAAAGTAGAACAAGCAAACCAGCAAAAAAAGCTAACAGCTTTCTTTGTTTTGAAAAACAGAAAAAGAAAAAAGTAATTATTTACTTCTTCATAAGACTATGCAAGGAAGTATTCATTTTAAGATACATAAGCAAGTTTCTTTATTGACTCACTTAATGACAGATTTGTCCGTTTAATCAATTTAATTTATCAGTTGATGCTTAAGTGGCATAAAGTACGATTTCAGACATAATGTAGTATGGTTTTTGTTTTGTTATTGTACCTCAGGGGAACTTCAAAGAGTCAGCAAGATGGTGTGGCAGGGTCCAGCCAAGACAACGAGCAGCCAGGACCGTCTCGTCGGAAACGGCAGCCGAGCATGTCAGAAAGTATGCCTCTATACACACTTTGCAAGGAGGATCTAGACAGCATGGACAAAGAGGTAAGAAATGGGGGAAACCATTACTGCTATCTTAAGTCTTTCACTAGTAAACCACTGGAAGGCTGACCAAGGTTAGAGGCCGGTTGCTATACAGCGACATCTGCTTTATAAGGTTAGCGTTATGGATATTTGTGCGGTCGGGCGGCAAGGGTTTTCTCGTAAGGTTTTTGTGGTGTTGTTTCAGCTTGACTGCCATCATCTGTGCCTGTGTGCAGTTTGCCACATGGTCTAGTCTTGTCATTTGTTAGTACAACTGATGGATAAGTTGGCAGCACTTTGTTTTTATAGATCGGATCTCCTTGCATTGTCATGTATGAATGAGACTGTGTAGAGGTATGAATTGAAATTGCAATTTAATACAAATTATCATGCAGCTGTAGTAGACAGGTTTTGGCAAATGTTAATGACAGAAATAATGTACATTGAGATCTCTAAACAGCAGTGAAGCCATATCTTCTGATATTCAGTGCACATATCATGTCGGCCTACTTTCTGCATTTGCTATTTTTTGCCACCCTTGCAAGGCAGGTGAAGTGATTACTAATGTCTGAGAGCTCTGCACCTCCTGCTTGGATAATACTCTTTAATGGAGTCTGTATTCTGCTAATGCTTCAGCTGGGGAAGATGTGCAAAGTGGATCCTTGAGATCTGTCAAGAGACTCTCAGCAGGTGATTATTCTGCAGAAAGACGTTTGTGGGTTGTTCACATGGGACATGACATGTGACCAGCTATGTTTGAAGTGAGGTAAGGTGTTGACTAGTGGTAATTATTTTGTTTATTTTTCATATAATGGGGATATCTCATTGGAAAGCTGCATGGGTTACCACTCAAGTACTTTTATTTTTCCCTTGAAATCAGTATGTAACATTCTGTACTATAAAGTATATATATAAAGTACTCTGTGATTTTGAGTCTGATTTACCATGTATTGTAGCTATCTTAAAGCTGCACAAATCAATGTTTTTATATTAACAATGGAGGAAAAGCCAATGTGTAATGTGAAGTGGTCGCTGGTAGTAACAAATTAAAAGAGAATTATCATGCGACTCTGCAGTCCCCCTCAGCTCTGCGGAACTTTTTAGCATCTTTCAGCTCATTGTTTTGGTTTTACAGCCAGTGGAATTATTGTGTTGTTTGTTGGTGGTAAACAATATATTCACAATACAGCAATGTATATGCAGCTTTTTTTAAAGATGTCATTTTATTTTTTAAGTTAATTTACATTTTTTTTTTTTTTTTTTTTCTGTATCCAGTGGTTCAGGACGAATACATTTACTGCATAGGGGAGTAATACGTATTGACTGTTGATGGAGCTAATGTGCTGTAAACTGTTACTGTAAGTCTAGCAATGTGCCAGTGAAGCAGAAGCAGGAAAAGTTTCACAAAAAGCCTTTGCAGATGTTTTTTGGGGTTGGATGACTTTATATTAAGGATGCAAACAATGAATATGGGTGTGAAACAATGAATATAAAGGAAAAAACTTGTTTTTATTTTACAAAGAAACAATCAAGAACAAGATTCCTCTTCTTTTATGACAAAGTAGCGTTGTGGCTTTCTCTCCTTAAACTTTTAGATCGAACACAGGTTATAGATCTTGCAAGGGAATGGGACTTTATTTAGTTAAATTCGATGATCTGGACGTCAGTGTGATTGGTCATGCTTTAAATGATGAACGTACTCTTGTTGCTGGGATTCAAAACTGTCTGCTGTTATTAATTCAGTTGAATTCTGAACTTCAGTAACTCTATAGCTGCAGACGACAGCTCAGTCTGAGAACTGCTGTGCCATGTGTTTCTGGAAATAGACTTTTTTTCCTTCTTTCTCCTACACTTACATGTTTTGAAGAAGATGTGCGGCTGCATCCCATACCCTCTAAAAATCACTGACCTAGAGTAGGGCTGAAACAATTCCTGGAGTAACTCAATATACTACGAACTTTCGGCGCATCCCTGCTCTGCTCAATGTACCGCGGACATCCACGTAGAGCCGTTGCAACACACCACACACACAATAATAGTGAGGCGTGCACAAAAGCTGTTTTCCTGCGGTAATGAGAATACACAAATTAGGCTATTAGTATGATACGGAAAAATGGAAGATCTGACTTTAATTTCATTCTAACAAAACCCTGTTTAGGTGCTTAGCTTGCATACTTGGACAAGCAAGGCATATATTCAAACAATGTTTCACTTTTAACATCAAAGAGAAAATGCTTTAAAGATGAAGATTTGACAATGTGTTAACGCTAACGTTACCCAACACCATAGCTTCCAGGACCAGCTTCCACACGGTGGGGAAATACTATGCTATCATGAACAGGGCCTTTTTTAATTTAACCTGTAATGCCACAAAATAATGTAGTGAGAAATGCTCCTTGGCCTTGGAGATAACGCTACACTACTACACTACTAAGCTAGTTAGCCGAACATGCTAACTTGTTAGAGCAGATAAACTCACTGTTTGATCCATTCCTTGCCATTTTGTTCTTGTACTTTTGGTTTTTGAAAGGCTAAAAAAAGACACCACCCTCCAAACTCTGTAAATGCTGAGTGTCGCTCTTACTACAGCCCCATGCAAACCTCCTCAATATGCTGAGAAACTGAAAAGCAAAAGTCTGTGTTTGTGTCTATTAGACATCATGACGACTGCAGCAGGAAGCAAACTGAAAATTGTGTTTCCATTAATCTGGAAATGGTACATTATGTCAGCGGTCGGTTCAGGCCTTTTATATGATTGTGTCTGAGCTGGGGTGGTTAGACTGAAAAAGGTTTTCTCTGTCCCCTTTCTTGGATAATATGGGGTATTTTAAAAGGAGAGAATGTGGTATTTGAAAAGCATATTCTACATGGATATTTGAATTGATGCAAATGTTAACAATATGCTGTGAACTTTGGAAATGGAATGGATTTGTCCCCACTTATAATATTTGAAATTATGGAGGTCTCCTAACTGTATAAGGGTTAGCGTCTTATGAAGATGTGCCAAATCATGATGACTTGATGCCACTAATGTGGTAATTATTCTTCTTCTGTGAACCCCTACAGAGATCAGATCTATTTACCCCCTAAGATCACACTCACTATAGTAGGAAGTTGCCAGAGCTACTACATTTTCATTTGTCTCATCTTGGAACCACAAAGGTCTTCCCTTTTAGTGCCACTGCACTGTGCTTTTATGTTTTTGTTAAGGCCAACCTCTTGCTAATGTAGCATTATCATAGTTGACGATCGAGTTGGTTAATGAGGTGTTCAGTGCTCACACCGGCATTGTTCCCAAAAAACCAGCAGCACTTATTTTGTTAATGTGACATTTAGAATGCTTGAGCATAAAGCTGAGTGAAGTTCACTGGTGAGTGGAGAAGATTTGAACATGTTTTGTCCCATCTGGTTGTTACATAAAAAGGCACTGACCCCTCTATTGGTTCAGGCAAAGCTCATTTCTTTCATTTTGAAGGCTTAAAAATACTTTCAATGTCGTAATATATTCAAAATGAAAATGTCAGGCATATTTTCAGGCGCTCCTTTTGAATGTACCCATTGTTAGTAGATTTATGCATGGGCCTGAAAAAACTGACCTGAATGAACCCAAGTGGTACAGACAACCTGAGACCAGAAACTGACCAAAGACCAGAGACTATAGGTTTACTTTATTTAATCTATTGGTTATTAGTAAACATATCAAACATATTTATGAATATTCCTAAAATTGTTAATATTATCAACATTATTAATATGGATTAATAATTACAGGGCACCACCCTGTGATCAGGGACCAATAACCAAATGGGAAAAACAGTCTGTCCACCTAACAATGCTGATATATAATGTTCTATCTTACATTAAAAAGGGGGACAGTAAAGGGTGAATCTGAGCACTGACCATCGCAAACAGCTGTTATCACAACACGTACACACAATAACCACAGGCAACTGCTCTTTAAAAGATACAATAGCCTAAGGCACAAGAAACCTCAAATGCTTTATCACACAGTAACCCGGCAGCAGACTTTCGTTCCACTGCCGTGTTACTGGACTTTTGGTCACAGTTATTAGCTCCCACTGCGGCTAAAGCTAACACAGTTAAATGGCCCAATGGCGTGGTACCGATACAAATGGAACGTGCTAAACACATTGAAAAACACACAGCAATTAGGACACGGCGGTCCGTCACTCTCCGAAATAAGCAAAGTACAATTCACAACAATGAAGCTTAGATGAAATAACAGACAGTTATAAAATCTATCTCTGCCCAGGCACAAGCCTCTTACTTGAAAATGCTCGTGGTTAGCGATTGTATGTATAAGTCCATTTGGGTTACCTGGGAAAGTTATCCCGAGCTTGGATGCTGACAGAGCCGGGTTAGGCGGCTCCAATGGCGGCTCCAATGGCAAAACTGTTCCTTCAAGTGGCAGCAAAGGGAAGCAGTGGTCGACGTCGGTGGGGAGAGAGAGAGGCTCAGTGGTGGTCTTGCTCTCTGTGAAGAAAACGGTCAGTCTGTGTCTTGCTTCTGCAGGTACGGGATCGTTATGGGGAATAAACGATCAGGATCCAAAAGCATGTTCAGCACGGTGTTTAGATTCAACTGAGATCTCGCGTTGGCTTCCACTGGGATCTTAGTCAGTCCTACACCTAGGTGTGAATTAATGGCTGTGGGTACTTGGTGCCGTTCTACTGTCTGTCCTTTGTTTCTCAGTCGAGCCTCTTAGTGAAGGCTTTAACTTTTCCAGGAAGGCCTGTCTTTGTCTCTCACACGTGGTGAGGCGAGGCGTGGCCCAACACCTCTTCCCTAGGAACATTGCATGTCTGTTGTCAACACATGACATGCATTGACGCAAACAAGTGCCACAGTCAAAGAGAGACTATTACATCTTTGCACAACTGTAAAACTGCACTGAAAACACGAAAGAAAACCAAAGTCAGATTTAAACTAACACATATTACAACATCTATGTAAAGCCATAACTGCTATCTATGTAAAGCCTGCTAGAGATGGAAAATGCATGTCACATGAAGCAATGCTACTAGCTGACAGCTATGCTAGCCAACAATTAACTCAGTTTTATACTTAATTTGCAGCAAAATAAAAACAGCAGAAAATAAAATTGACAGAAAGAAAAAGAGCAATATGACTGGGAGTCAGTAGTTTAGTACACAAATTTCTATCGAAACACTATTTTAAATGCACTCAAACTGAGGACAGAACAGTGATGAAACACTTTCAACAACATACTCTACTAGTGATAAATGTTGATCACACCGACCCACTCGACAATGTCATCTTATTTATCACTCTATTCATGCTCATATCACATCACAGTACACCAAACAGAACAAGGTGAAACTGCTTAAAAATGTGGTACAAATCTTTGGGGCTGATAGTACCCTTTTACAGCAGCAGGCCCAAACATGTACATTATTATGTACATCCGTATTTCCAGTGTATAGATAAAAAAAGATAAGTGGCTAAGCCTTAAGGGGCCTGTTACAGGGTAAAGTATGTGTGAAATTGAACACGGTTCATAAATTTGTCATTTTGAGACGCTTACCACCACCAAGGCTAAGGAATTTCTCTCACCCTATCATAATTTGGAAGTAGGACTATTTACTTCTTGCAAGCATAACTAAATCATTGTCCAACATCTTTTGTACTGTAGAAAAGTAAAGAAAATGACTCGAAGGAAGGGTATTTCAAATGTCATCCTCCTCGGACTGCCTTAGCTAAAGGGCAGCCTGTGACGTTCTTAAACACTAAATCTTCAGGGCAAAGGGAAAGAGCCAGTCTTAATTGGCTGGAGCAAGGTACACATCTGATTCAGGTAGACAGCCTCACATTTAAATGTCACCAGTGGTTACATGGTGGTATGTGTCAGTTTACCTGGAGCAACATGTGCAGAATTGCCCAGCAAAGAATCACAGCAGTGTACCAACTGGGTGACCTTTCTTTGAAATTGCTGTTCCCTTGGTGGCTGTGTGATGACTGGGACTGGCTGGCTTCTCTTTCATTCACTGCTTTCATTAACACCATAATGCACCATACGGACTATCAGTCCTTTGTTAGATATTTTTAGTCAGGACAGGTTGCCCTGTGTAGTAATCTACTCTAGGACTGTCATTGTATCAAAAACTCCAGTTGGAACAAATTAGAATTAACGCATCATTCAAGTCATTTGAACACGATTTTTCCATCTATGGTGTTTAAATCCAAAATGCTTCCACACATTACTACTCAGATGGTTTGTTGTCATGATTATTTGGTCAGCACAACATGACAACATGGCATACAATGGGTCAGATGGACATATTTAATATTTAACCAACCTTCACTGTACGTAACCTTAACCAACTGTTTTAGTGGCCTATTCCCAGCCATACCTCATCTGTACAGAAGTTGCAATGCACAAGAAACCTGATGACTGTGCCCCGTCTTCAGGGAGACATTGAGACTCAACCATATGGGCAGGCAAACCAAAACAATTAACTAAAAACAGCTGATAGCTCCAGACTGTGGTGATTATAAACCAGTGGGATTAGCAGTGCTAACCCTTGCACATTATAGGGAGTAATTTAATGAAATATTCATATCAAAAGTACTGCCTAAGGAAGCGTTTAAAGAAATCTTTGTTTCTTTTAGATGTGAACCATGTAAGGCTGTAGCTCTCTTCCCAGTTAAACAAAAATGTCACCCTCCGATACACTTACAGTGTGGCCTCAGATGATCTATGATGAGTCTTATCCCTTACTTAAAAGACAACATTGCCTTGTGGGTGTACTGCGTTTTGGGCGATAGCTTCTTTTATGGTGGTATTATCCCTCTTTATTTGCATTTAACAAGGGTACCAAGGAATGTGTAGAAACAAAACTAAAACTTATAATAGACAGTGTTTAAGATTGCTGATAAATATATTGATAGGAAACTCTAAGCAATAGGAATATGGCAATAATGAAAAATAAGAATAATGGCCAACAAACAAGAAGATGTGTGGTAAATATACTGTATGTAATAATAATGTAAATGTAATTCTATTTTGGTCTCCACCAACTCCCGGGGAATTAAACTTTAACGTTGTGGGCCATAAAACTAAAGCATTTAGCAGAAAGATGCTGAAAGAGTTAGGTGATAATTCTGTATGTTCATCACTGCAAGCGACCTCTTTCATGTTGCATTTGACCCATTGTTCGTACAAAACGTTAAGGGCAGCATTAAAGGAGCATTGTGTAGGATTTAGTGTCTTCTAGTGGTGAAATTGTAGATTGCAACCATTTGAATAGTTCTCGCCTCAACCTCCTCTTCCTTGCGTGTGGGAGGAACTACAGTGGTGGCGAAAAACATGAAAGGTCCTATCTAGAGCCAGTGTTTGGTTTGTCCGTCCTGGGCTACTGTAGAAACATGGCGGCCTCCGTGGAATGGGACCCGCGACCTATGTAGATAAAAATGATTCTTATTTTCAGGTGACTATACACTAATGAAAATGTCTGCCAGTTGCTCCTCAAGCAGTCAAACTCATTGGTATTTCCTGGAGTGGGCAGATTGTTACATTAAGGGCATCCAACTATACAAATGCAAGATAAAGAACAGTATGATTTCAGCAAGCACTCAATTACATTCTTCAACAAATAAACATTACCTTAAAACCAGAAAACACTTTTTTGTATTTTTTACTTACCAAGTGAAAAATCTTTATTTCTGCTGTAACTCTGGCAAAACTGATCAGATTGGGCTGATTCGGCTGTAGACTCAGTGGCGTACTTGGTGTCTTGAGGCACCGCGGTGAGGAGACGTGGAGGCCGAGCCGGTCCCGAGGAATTTCATATCTATGGTCATCCTCCCAAAGTTACAAGGAAACTGGTGTCTACAGCTACAACTGAAGCGGCATCACATGGTCACATGGATGTATAAAGAGAACTGAACTTCATGGCATGTTCCAGACTTCTTCAACTGTCCCCCTAATACTTTCGTCCAGGCCCTAACGACAAGGCGCAGCTCCCGAATGGAGTTTGAGGGTTGTTGGGTTTTTTTCTGCAACTAACCGACCAATAAAAACCTGGTCGACTAAGACGCTTCTCATCGACTAATGGTTTGGTCTATTAGGGGGCACCCTAGTTTCATGAAATTTGTCACAGAGCTCACTGCGTGGCAGGGTTGTCTGCTCTCTCCATCTTGATTTGTAGTGTTGTCATAACTCTCAATGAACTATCTACCATTATAAAAAGTAAAAATAGCCCTTTTCTCACATTTAACATTTTCTCTGCATTTCTGTTCATTAAAAGTAAAAGTCACACACACAAAAAAACCCATTCTGATGAAAGGAACAATAGAGCTTTTTCACGACAGACATTTTGACTTGTTGTAGCAGGAGAAGCATTGGTGATTAGGGCTGCAGCTATCGATTATTTTAGCAATCGAGTATTCTACTGATTATTCCATCGATTAATCGAGTAATCGGATAAGAAATACATAAACTTTATTAAAGAGCAATAGTAAATATGCAAAAGAGAAAATAAGACAGGTCTTTTAAAATTTACAACTAATTTGTTTCCTTTTTTAGAAAAATCTACATTTTTATTGCTTAAATTACAATACAATAAGATTATGTGTCAAACTAAACCCATTTAGTGCATTTACGTGCCATATTACATTCTGGGTTTTTAAAAGAAAAAAATTCTGAAATGCAAAAACATACACCTTTTGCTTTAAAAAAGGTGTATATATACTTAACTTTCAGAACTACAAGTTTCAGCCTAACTACAGCTCAGGCATAACGTAAGCCTTTACTGTCTTCTCTGTGGCATTTGTAGGAGGCACAGGACAGGAGTGGACAGGAGCTGTAACTATCATGATGATAACATGAATGAAGCTCAGGCTTTCACAAATTGACTGCAGCATTTAATTTTCTGTGGTTAATATCTTGAACAAAACCTAGCTAACTTAGGGACATCATAACTAGCCATCATGTTGATTTACATTGTTAACGAGCCATTACATATAGCCGTAATTAATGTACCCTACATTCTTTATTAGTCTTTATACACCTTATGTCGGGTCCGCTCTGTGGACTGGAGGCATAGACTGTAACGTTATGCTCTCTGCTGAGTCGTGCTATTGTGGTAGGCTAGTTCAGTTTTACAATAGACACACTGTACAGAGTTTTCATGGACACTTTGTTGCTTTCTCTGGCCTGTCTCTTCTCTGTGCCCCTCTCTATTTTCTCTCTCTTCCTTCTTTTTGTAATCCGCGCTGTCAACAAGTTCAACTAAATGGAACGCGGTCATATATAATGTTATTAATTAGACCTGTGCTTTTACTGCCATGACATGCCAAAATGTCTGCTGTGAAAAGGTCTATTGAGGGATATGAATTTGCTTGGCTCGCCATTAGTTTAGTCTGCATTCCCTGCCTGTACAGCACCAAGTCAGTAATCCAATATTGGGTTCTTGCACCATTTCAGTTTTAAAATAGGGCATTTAAACAAGCATTTTTAGGAGTTAAAACACAAATCACTCTATTTGTAGAACTGAGTGTGAATGTAAAATCGGCTGGATGCTGGAATTAACATTTTAACTGCCTTTATTTCTGTAGGACAGTGGATTCATCAACACCTTTCAACTGTTCTGGCTCACAAAATGACAAATGAAATTCTGTTAGTTTAGGCTACATGAGTGAATGAGAAGTGAATGATTATTATACAGAGTAATGTGAAGATTTGGATACGGGTCAGTGTTGGTGTGACACCATGGGGGCTCTTAGAGACGTGGCTCATTAAGGCTGGGATCATAGGAGATCTAACAGTGTCATCAGTCACAGTGATCCCAGCTCTCCCTCCACCTGCAAGTATTGATCTCCCACATCCTTGGAGAGATATAATTCTTGGGATTTACTGGTGAGGACGAGGTTCTGCATGAGTCTGCAGAATATAGAGGCTTATTAGGGAATGTTTGTCATATTATTAAGATGGATATGGCATGGCAGATTGCTTTTTTTTTTCTGTATGTGTAATGTTCTGATAGTGCAGTAGTATTTTGCAGCTTCTGTAAGGTGATGGCCAAGTACTTCTTCAACTTAATCCCCCTAAAATCTTCTGACTTTACAATCAGGCATGATGATGTTTGTATTCCAGCCAGGTTGGGTCCCAGGAGGAGTGTTTTGGCTGGTGTTGTACCCTGCCATGGGTACCAAAAGAGTCAAGAAATCCAGTGTGCAGTATATGAAAGCCTTGATTGCTCTGGGGCAACAGACTTGCAATTACAGCTTTTACGTGAAGAGTTGCAGCAGTCCCAAGAGCTTCCACAGATATAAAATAACACATGGTTCGAAGGATTTCACTCAGCTAATGAAGAAGTTTCTGTAGATTTAAAAGCTACATTATTTATTTATTTATTTTTAAGCAGTGAGGCTCCTTCTCAGCTGACCACGCTGCCCTGGCCTGATAAGAGTGCTGTTTGTCAACTTGACATTTCACAGACAGTATCAACACAAAGGCCCGAGCTCTGATAAGATGTGAAGGCTATGAATTGTAGAAATGCCAGGTAGATAATTGCATTGGATTTGCGTGGAGTCCACAGAGATTAAACATGGCAACTGATGCTTTTTATGGGCCTTGCAGAGCAGATAAGCAGTAGAGGTTATGATGTGACCATGTAATGTTATTTGGACTGTACCGTGCCTGATCGGATGGTTTCAGATGGGTTTTTTTTCCATCAATATGTTTGGAACCAGAACTCTTGCAACAGTGGGTTTTGACAGGGCTGAAAGCAGTCGTCACATAAACTAAAGAGTGCTTTTTAATAGTTACTGCAGGCTGTAATGAGGGGCTGAAGCAGTCAGTCGATGAATTGATATGTCAGTCGACAGGAAAGCAATCAACAACAATTTTAATAATTTATCAATTGTTTCAGTCATTCATGACGCAAAAGCATAAAACTTTCCCCAGTTCCAGCTTCCCAGATGTTAGAATTTGCTGCGTTTTTTAGTTTCATATTTTTGCAAAATAAATATTTTTGTGTTTTGGACTGTTGATCAGACAAAACAAGCAATTTGAAGACGTCAGCTTGTGCTTTGAGAGCTTGTGATGGAAATCTTTGAACAGATGAATGGTTCCGTGACTGAGGGCGGGCCCTCCTGCCAGGGGAGCGCAGAGTCATTGGGTGGTGGGGGGTGGAGTAAAAGTAAAATTTAATAAAACTGTTTCACAACAAACTAGGGCTGCAACTACTAATTATTTTCATTATCAATAAATAAACCTGTTAATTATTTTCTCTGAAAATTGTTTTGTCTGAAAATAATGAAAAATGTGCATCACAATTTCCTGAAACCCAAGGTTACATCCTCAAACAGTAAAACTTCTGGCAGTTTTTGCAAAGTTGAACTTCAATAATATAATGTTATTTCAACAAGATTCCACTTGTCTCCTTTTGCTACTATTTTCCTATTTCTTTTGTATTGTTACAATAAATGTACATGTTGGGGGAGGCCTGAAACCCTTTTTGGCCTGATAGTTTGGCAACCACCTAATTAGGACTGCAACCAACAATTATTTTCATTATTGGTCAATGAGTCCATTATTTTCTTGATTAAGTGTTTGTTCCATAAAATGTCATGACTTAAACAATCAATAGCCCAAAATGCAACATTAAAGGTGAAATCTGTCGCCTGAAAATGTGCATGCATTTATTTCACTGAGTTTCATAGCCACAGATTAAAAAGCAGTGATATCAGACTAGTTCTACAGGTCAGGTGCAGTCAGCTGTCATGCCGACACAACCAGCAAATTATGTCTTCCAGACAAGCCACTCCATCTTCCAAACCAGACTCCATCGTCTGTCCCTAAAGCTGGAGCACTATGAATATTCTCTCTGCTCCGGTTTCCATTTGCACACAGTCCTTGGCAGCCTGACAGAAATATCATCAGTCAGACATCTGACTGTGGCAAGATGTCCAGTTTTGGTCCTTGCTCAAAAAAAATTTGCATCCATTCTGCTAGAGTAATTTGGTCAGGACATTTTTCTGAACCAGACAGATTCAGAAAAATAAATCATTGATATAAAAGCTCTGAAATCTGAAGTCTCTGAATGAACTCTGAAGTATTTCATGTTTGAGACTGTTCCATTCCAAAGTAATGTTTTCAGTTCAGCATTATGTAACTACCCTTGACTAACCTCAGCTGCAGTGTAGCACGTCTTTCTGAGATGACGGTGAAAAGAAGCCAGCATCTTCCTGTTCGCAGAGCCGCTTAAGAATTCTTGCTCTGAAAAGATTGTTGTATACTCCACATTTGATTGCTTCCTTCATGTAGGCAGCAGTGGAATAAAGTAATGTGAATTCTGGTTGCGATTGTTCCCATCAGAATGGGACTTGCCCTTGACTCAATAGCTGTATGTCATTCGACCTTTTGATTAACAACACCGGTGAATATAGTTATGAGCAGGGTGGCTTTGGAGGCTTCTTTGTGCTCCTGTTTCATCGGTCTCACAATTTTTTACTTCCTACTTAACTTTTCTTTTGTGGGTTGATTTACTAGTAATGCCCAATGTCTACCTCTCCTCTTATACATTTGCATTCATTTCCTTTTCCCCTGGGCCTCAGGTGAGCTTTTATCTATAAGTGCAAAGCCCTTTAAAATAAATACAGCTTATTATTATCCTCTTCTGAGCCCACATTAAATGACCCATCAATGCTCTTAGTCCATTCAGCAATCAACTGTCTGCCCTATTACCACCTCTGACTACCTTTCATTTTGGCAGGGAATAAAGCTTGTATAAACCCCCTTCAGTGGGAATTGGATATGTAAATTTCTCCCTGTGCAGTCTTCAGTCTGGTGAAGCTCCTTGTACAATAACCCAGCGCAAACAGAAATTGGTCAGGACAATGACCGTTGATTGACTGGCTGCATGGAAATGTGTCAAGCTCTCACTGTAGGTTCCTGCCTCACTTATTCTGCTGCTGATTTTTACTTATTTATTCATTCTTTTTTTTTTTTTTAATTAGACCTGAGGTGAACCTGTGCTCTTCAAAAACTTTATCCTTTGCTTGCCTGACAGTTTTTTACTTGGCTAACTTTATTGCAGGTGAAGCTCTGAGGTGTTTACTGTATGCAGCTGATTGCTATGTCAGCTGGCAATAACTACTATATATGTGCTTTTCAGAACAGTGTTAATTTTGGCACCTTATTTTGATCTAGTTTTAGTCAGTCCTCTTGTGTTTTATTCATTTCAGTCATATTTAGTTTGATTTTTATTTTAGTCTAGTCAACACTAAAGACATCCAGTAAAAATTAAAGTCATTTTTGTCACACATTTTTACTCACTTTTCAGTCATCTTGCCCAAACTCTGGCTGTTTGAACAGAGCAGTTCATTCTTGATCACTCTACATTATAGAGTGTTACAGGGGTGACGTATTTTTATAGGCCAACCTGGAAGTTAGCATCGCCCTGGTTCCCTCGACAAAAAGCCAGTGGGATTTTTCCGTTGGATTTTGGATGATTACAGAAAATAAGCTCTGTGGCCAACAAATGTTTATGACAATTACAAGTTTTGTTCACCAAGACAATCTTCACAAATGACACCATGGCTGTAAAGGCAGACTAGTGAGTAGATGAGTTTTCGTGTTTGGCATGTTGACGTTGAATGTCCCCGACAACCTCTGTAGTCTCATTTAGATGGAAAAGCTCCAAAATTCAAGAATGCATATATACTGAGGTATTTTATGTCATAGAACAAAATGTGAAAATCTCTTACGCTTGTGTTAACCACAGACCTTATTTCAGACATCTAACCAAAAACCCCATTTTAAAAAACCCATTGACTTCGAGACAAAGGAACCGGAAGTGCTAAAATGCTAACTCATTTCCTGGTTTTAGGACTCATTCCTGCAACACTATTACAGCTAACTGTTCTTTCCACTTCAGAGCAGTGTGATCATTCAGGGGCTGTGTTCACTCATTTGTTAGCTGTCTGGGTTTAGCTTGAGATAAGCAGCTAAAACATCGGATAACATTAGCAGTCATCAAGGGGACGATTTCAATGGTTGACCACCTACATTATTCCTGCGCTCTTTCCTTATGGTAGCATATAAACACAAAAGATTCTGCCAACTGAAAGTAACTTTAATGTGATAATGCAGCATTAATGAACAACTTAACACCCCTGAGCTCCAGTGGTTTACCTTCTCACCTTGCTGCAGTGATGTAGAAGTGTTGTCCAGTGTGTCAGTACACCGTGACATCACTATTGGGTGTGGTGTGAGGTGCAACAGGAGCACCCTTCTGACCAACCCCAACCACACCTGTCAGTGATGCTCTGACTCTGAAGACGTCATCTTCGGCTCTAGGAAATTATGTTGGGCATCTTCCCTATTTTCTGATATTTCATAGGCCAAACAATCCATCAAGAAAATATTCAGCAGATTAATCAATAATGAAAATAATCGTTAGTTACAGCCCTAACCCATACTCTTGTATGTAAAGTAAGACACTGATAGATAGAATAAAAAAATGTTAAGTACCATTTCATTCTGACACGTATGGCAATAAATCAGGATCAAATTAAAAACATCAATAAACGTTTAGGTTCCAACATGTCAAGGTGTAACAGTTATTAAGTACAGAGTAAGATGTTACAGATGGAACTTAATCAAAGCCCTATGTAATGGCCACTAGTTTTCTTCAAGTTCTCCTCAGATCTAGCTGAAACTCATTGCTCTAGGCAACAGCAGTTCACTGCCCCCACAGTAACAGCTACTCCTAATTGCTGGCTTTCATTTAAAATGAATGACTGTCGGCTTCTTTTGCTGCACATGAATCTTTCAGTGTGGGTAACACCTCAGGCCAGATTTGAGTCTGAAGTTAAAGTATCTATGTCCAGATTTCAGAAGTGAAATCTTAATAGCTTTGCTGGACAGGAAACAGCTAATCTGCTTTCATTTGGATTGATGTGTGTTTTGATGTGTCAATTCATGCCAGCCCCATTACATTCTGTTTTTTGTGCACACGATCAAACTGATGATGATGAATTCACATTTGCTGTTCCGTCCTCTACATCTCCTCCACAGGGTAGTTAGGGTTAGGGGTGTGTCATATCATATCGTTCACAATAATACGGGTATAATTTTTAATATGATAAAAAGAAATCATATCATGATAATGGCAACATTTCGGCTTGTTGACATAATGACGTCGTACTGTTATGCACAGCAACAACAAGCATGGCTGAAAGAGAAAGTAACATTGCTACTGGCTCCACGGTGGAGGAGTTGGTTCCAAAAAGGGGAGCTACCTCAGTAGTGGAAGTGGTTTGGTTACAAAAAATCAAGCAGTGTTTCCCACACACAAACACTTTTTTCGCCTGCCTCGCTTTTCCCACACTGAAGGGAAAAGCAAGGCAGATTAACGTAGTTTGTGAGTAAACACCACAATAAGGTGGAGGATTAAGTAGAAAGAAATTCACTAGAAATAGGGTAATGCATTATTTCAGATATTATATAAATAATAATTTCAATATATATATTTGTTATATCGTCAAGAATATCGTTATCGCATAATGTGTAGTGTTGGTTATGTACCGTTAGCAATTTAAGACATCGGTCCCTTTGAGAGGACCCGTTGTACTGAATTCCACTTGAAAACGAAAGCTAGGCTAACTAGCCTACACTCGGAAAATGGTGATTCCCAATAAACATTACTTTAAAAGATTATGTGTTATGTGTCAAAACTCACAACAACAGATAGTCCTGTAACCTCTGCACTTCATACTCGATCGTGATTGTAATTATGACACAGTAATGTACGGAGTTATGAAGTAACGTAAGGAGTGCTCAAATCACAGATGGGACTAAGCAATGGCTAACAACAACATTGGGCCCCAGCTGCCCATTGGAATTGAAGTGATATTTTTAGTGTGCGCCAGTGTACAGTAGCGACAGTGTCAGTCAGAACCAAAAAATATATTTTCATTAATAAAATGTGTGAATCGTACCATGCACCTGCTTATATGTCCATGTGTCATGGGTGTAAACCTGCTAATATTGATTTATATTAACCCTAACCCTGAAATGTTGACCACTGTTATATGGGCTTTCAATGTGCACTTTTTCTGTAGGCCAATGTGCTGTCTGAAAGCCAACCTATGTCCCTCTTTCATTTGTCTATGTCCAGCTCTCTTTTTATTTTCACTGTACTGACAGAAAAATAGACCTTCTTTTAAATCCTTAGCAGCTGCCATAAAGTCAAGGCCCAATAAATTCTCTGTTAGCGCTCATAGGAGATAGTGATGGGGAAAATGCCACAAGAAGAGAAACATTTTAGTGGGGAAAAAGGAATTTGTGTTGAGATGAAATCTTAAATTGTGTTGCTGACAAAACAAAACCCTTTTTGCTTCCTTATTTATATCTTACCCTGTAATTTGTTGGTGCCCTGAGGGGCCATTCTCATACATAAAATGTAATTGGAGGACAACCAACACTGACCTAACATGTTCAGAGTTTTTCCTTTTTTTTAATTTCCAGACGAGCCTTGCTTCAGGCACTCTTACCTTCTTACCTTTACCAAGGTACTCTTTGACTGTCCAAATAACCAACAACATGGTTCTAATTAGCCTAGCTTGATGCCAGTAATGATCCTGGCTCTAGCCCCAAGAGAATGTCCCCCCTGCATTAATCCCAGTTTTCCCTCAGCTACATGCTGCTAATGAGTCAGTAGACGAGAGGCTGCATATTTGCTGTGGCAATATTCACCTCAGATTTCCATTGATCTGATAGTTGTCACTTGGCTAACCTGCTCTAAAGGATCATTAACCTTGGAACATTATAAATTATGAGCTGCTCAAGGAATACAAGATTGATGAGCTTTATTTTTTTATAGCTGACAAGATTAACTTTTACCCTACCTCAAACATTATTTCATCTGCAGGGGGTGGACAAAATCTATCAAGCCCTGTTTATTGTATTATCTGTTACCATAGACCTGCAATAAAGACTTCCTTTGTGACTCATGTTTGGTTTTAGTTTAGACTTTAGAGTATCCGAGAGTTAATGATAACTCATGCATTATATTGTTCAGGTCATACTTGTTGCATTAATTGGAAAAACAACCCGCAAGTCACTTTCAGAGCTTGTCTGATAAACCAGCTCAGCTGATGCTGGCTTATCACACATATATCAGCATCGGCATATATGTCCGTTGATACTAATAAGAAATTGCAGTACAGACTTCCCAAAGATAGGTTTGAGCTGGTTTAGAAACAGTGATACCAGTACATAGTTTATCCACCAGAGAGCACTGACAAGTTTATTTTTCAACTGTAGAACATATCTTAGTCCCAAAACAAATTCAGGGCATCATCATCAAAAATGTTTGTTACGTTTTAATGTAGAAGAAAGAATATCTGCCAATAAAACTCTCAAATATCAATATCAGTACCGGCCTCCAAAACCCAAATCTGACAAATCTTTAATAACCAAATTTAAAGGATATTTAGCAAATATCCTTATTGGCAGTCTTGCCAAGAGTTGGGTGAGGAGATTGATACCGCTCTCATTTCTGTATATGAGACTTCCACCAGCAGCCGGTTAGCTTATCTTAGCACAAAGACTGGAAAAGGGCAAACAGCTAGCCTGGCTCCAAACATAACAAAGCTTGCTGTTTCCAGTTTTTGTGCTAAGCTAACCGGCTGCTGGCTGTAGCTTCATGTTTACCGCAAAGACACGATAGTGGTATCAATTTTGTCATTTAACTATCTGCAATAAAGCGAATAAGCTTATCATCCAAACTGTCAAACTATTCCTTTAAGGGATCAAACATTTTTATGTTATGTGTTTATGTAAAATTGTTGAATGATTTTATTTATTTATTTATTTATTTATTTTTTTTTTTGAAATCTCGAATATCATCGGTCAGTCTCCTGTTGGCCCCAAGTCTAATCACCTTCCAAGATTATAGTACAGCATGTAACCCAATTATTTCTAGAAGGAAAACCACTTTCCAGATATAATTAGATGCATAATTGGAATCTGCAGTGCATCAAGGGAACAGGCTAATACACGGTTCCTCTGCATGACACTTTAAGCAGACATTATTCATTAAATAGAACATTAATTAATAATTATTTCTATTTAATGATGTCCTACAAATAAAAGTTACGTCATGAAATTTCCCAAAAGCTAGCTATGTTAGAGTTTGGCTTTGATTTGGTGGATGTCTTATAGAAAATATTGAAAGGCCAAAACTAATTGGTGTTCAGTGGCAGGAGAGAAAGTAATTAATCTTACTTATCTGCACTTGCACTAGTCCATATGCAAAGTACTGGGATATTTTTGGCAGTTATGGCATATATGTATGCATGCTAAAAATGTTGATATGTAAACTACAAACAAAACTGAAAGTAGAGAGAGAGGAAGTGACTGATTGTTTTCCTGCGTGATACGCTGTAGTGGCACATAAGACCCATGACCTTGTCCTGTCCGAAGCTTAAAACATTATCTCACAGAAGCTCCTTTTTGTTTTTCTCATAAAAATAGGTGGACGATATCTTAGGTGAGGAGAGCGACAACGAAAGTGAGGGCAGAGGGAAGGAGAAGCCAGGCAATGAGGAGGAGGTGGAGGATGATGAAGAGGAGGAGGAGGAGGAGCAGCAGCAGCAGCTGGGAGCTGGACAGATAGCAGGAGGAGGGCCCAGGCCTCAGGCGCTGAGTGTGGAGGAGAGGATCCACACACCATCCAGTGAGGCCAGTCTGCCCAGTAGTGTACCAAGGTGAGACACAAAACTTCATTGCAAAATCTACCTTTATATCGTCATTTACTTCAGCCTTTTTTGGTATTCCCACTTTACTGATCCTTTTTGTGTCCTGACTGCTACTACTTCAGCAGCCCTTCTTAAGTAAAATGTGACACATGGATATCATATACAGTAACTCTTTCCCTCTTTCTCTCTGTCTCTCTTTAGCCTAAATATTTACTATTACTTGTTTCCTTTATCAGTTCCTCAGTGTTGGCACTCTCCTTTTTCACTGTTGATCCACTACATCTTGCGGAAACGCCTCCTGGTGAGAAGGATGTGTAACTTAAATTGCAGTTGCAAGAATCTAAATCCATTGTGAATCCTCGCAAATGGACTGTATATTTTCAGGTTTTACTTCTCTAATGACTATTGTCATAACACACCATCGGCGCAGCCTACTGAAGCCAGACGGTCTGGTCCGTTGCCATGCCGACAAATTTCAAACAGACAGCAGGCAGTCGAAGAGTTCTGAACATATGAGAGTCTCTTATTGCTGAAAGAGAGGGCCTGAGTTGAGCCGAGCTGTTAAATTCAGTGAGCATGTAATATTTGTCCGTGCATTTGAAAGTTTCCATAAATAGTAAAGTTCAGTAATGAATCTTTCTATGTTCCATGTTGGAATCCTCCTCTGTCAGGGTTTGGGCTTGCTGTTGTCATGTTTACAACAGCATAATGTCTTTAAATGTGACACACCTGACACCTGTGGTGGCTTTATAGAGGACAGATCTTTATCAGTGCTGTCTGTTTAGTGTTATCGGCAAGATAATGCAGTTGTGTTGCATTGTGAAGAGAAGTGAAATACAGAGTGGGTTGGTCATTGGGAAAATATATATTTTTTTAACTCCTATTATTTATTAATAAGCACAATGATATACTCCCATTCAATGTCTTGCTTGCTGCTGGTATATTTAATTTACAACATCTCGGACTATTCAACCGTCATCAGGTATATGGGCACATATACCTAATGAAGGTCTACAGACACATAGAAGAAGCTACACACACACACACACATAGAAGCTGCCTCAGTTATCCAATCACTGTTGAAAGAAACACCTTGAGCAAACACACACACATTGCCATCCAGGTTAGTAAGTGAAGGAAACATCATACTTAAGATTAGAAAATTGCACAAGGTCAAAATTGTCAATCATCGTCATAAGTCTTACAATGTTATCATACATTAAACATTACAGCAACATCCATATAGTGCCAAATATCCAAATGATATAAATGATATTGGGTACAACAGAGGTTCCCAAATTTATTTTGTCATGCCCCAACTTTGGAAGCTGAAAAACTTTCACAGCCTATTAAACTGATTCATTTTTATCAGCCAGCCATTTTTGCGAATGTTTCTCATTAGTTTCCGGTGTGCAAATGAAAAATGCAAGTCAGACTTTGCTCAAACTACCAAAAGCTTTCCACACAAAGACACAAGGCTCCCTTGCAATACTGAAAGTGAACTCGAGAGCAAGGTTATATTCTTTATTTTCTGGATTTCACTGGCATGTGCTTGATGAGCATCAGCAGTTTCTCTTTTCTTCCCTGTCAATACTCTCTCAATCTTGTGATTTATGTAATTTTGCTCTTTGAATACATTTTTCCTAACCTGAATCTTGATAGGCATGCTAGCATCAGAATGCTTGTTTCTTTATTGTTCCTGAATTAATCAGATTCTGAAGATGTGTCCAACATCACTCCCTCAATAGACGCTCAGTGATTTACTCTATAGTGAGCCCTGAATTCATTTTGCACCATCACTGACAGATGTCGCATTGCATTGTGGGATTGTTAACAAAAAAATAGTGTACATGCATGGACACTACTTTTTTTGTCACATTGTTGGAATTTTTGAGAGTACTCTATAGTGCATATATTTCACACGTCATGTGCTTTAACATTAATGGTGGCTCTGTTCCAGGATCTATATCTGCTGTGAAAAAGATCGATTCAACTTTAACTCCAAGTTTCACTGGACAGACGGAGACTAAGAGCCATCACACTTTAGTTGGCCAAACAAAAAAATCACAGCCTGCCGTCTAAGTTCCCCAGATAATAGCCCTAATGTTAGACCACTGCACCTCTTTTTCCAGACTTTGGTTTCCTGTCTGTAAGTTGATGTTCAGCCTCTTTGCTCTGATTGTCAGAGCTTAAAAAAGGAGATACCTTGTTTGGGGTGTGTTTCTACACCAGTAATGCTCTCAGAGACCTCTCTTATTTTGTCTGGATGGTCTTGGTTGTGGCTCAGTATCCATGGCTACCCTGGCCTCAGCAGGCAGCAGCATGATGATTTTCTTCTTCGCTTCCCTCTTTTGGACATGTCAGTCCGTCTGTCACCTGGTCTGACACTTTTGGTTGCTGCTAATGAGTCAAGCCTGAAATACACTGTCTGCTGTGTTATTTAGTTGTTGTTGAAAACCTCTGGAAGTCCATCTCAGTGCAGTGGTGCAGAGGAGCATCACATGATTAGACAGCCTGACACACAAGCAGAAGAGTGTAAGAATGATTCTGACTGAATTCAAGTGAAATTGGCAAGTAGATCTTTGGGTCCTTCCACAGAAAGATATCAGTGACATAGTCTAATAATATCACAGCTTACCTGGTCATGACCTCTGTCCTTCTACCGCTGCCTTTCTCTTATGTCGATATTTATATATATATATATATATATATATATATAAAAAGTTAGAAGACTCATAAGAGACAGATTTAAAATAGAAGCAGCAGAGGCCAAGATATCCTGACTTTTGTCTCCAATATGGGTTAAGCTCCAGAAACGCTAGATCCCACATTTCCCATAATGCCACCTAATAGCATCTTTCTTTATACCCGCATTTTGCTTACTATATGCCCACTTCTTTCAAACCCCACACCCCCCAAGCTACTCCTGATGATGTCATCAGGGTTAGGTATTACTCATGACAACAACAACATCCCTTTTAACAACAGCAAAATAATATTAAAATGTCATAAAAACCAGAAATGAAAATATGTCAAACTACGCATACAGCACGATCTATGTCACATATATCCATTTGCACATTTAGTAGATTTCCAAACACAGTTATCTTCACTAAAACATTGCCAAATACAACACTTTTCACATCAAAACATTCATCAAATGTCACAGATGAGAAGTTAAATACTTTATATCTCCCTCTAGTGAGAGCCTACCTTGAATTTTCTCACAGTGGGAAGAACAAGTATACTGTATATTCTGTAAGGATAAACACAGGTTAGAAGCCCTGTACTGGAGTTATATAAAGAAAAGGGTCTGGCATCCACCTCTGTCTGCCAAACTGCGTTAATGTAATTCTCCTGTCTGACAGAGAAAAGAATTTGACTGTATTGTTGCCCAGTAGGTCATTAGAAGCAATTTAAGATTTATAAGACGCCATGTAGCGGCTTCCTGATTTAGACATGACTCTGTGGGACCTCCACTCCTTCGGGAGCTGGCTTAATAGTTGCCATTCTGTCAGTCTCCATCCCTGGTTTCACCACTTTGTCATATCTGGCACAAAATAGACATACATCTGTTGCTAAGATACAGTAGTGATGTGAATGTCTGTTTTGTTCTCACCATCATTCAGTATCTGCTCCTGCTTTTCTTTCTTATTTCTGTCTAAAGTAAAAAACAACAGCGTTGCTCTTATTTCTGTTCTTTTCAAGCGTTCCACTGTAATCCAGAGACAAACACTATAGGTCGCACTGGAAATGCACCCCATATCCACATTCACACCATTTATCATTATCTTGTATACATTTAAGATGGATTTAGGCAATTAAATGCATGCAAATAATAATGTCTTGCTTATTTTTTATTATTTTTACTTTTTCCCAGTTGAGGTCCATCCTAAGCATGGAGGAATTCACACCCACAGTGCCAGGTTAAAGCACGTAGCAATGTGGTTATGTAGATAGGCGCCAAGCATGTGGCACATACCAGGGTTTCCACGTATCTCTAAAAACTCTTAATAGGTCTTGAATTTGTTACGTACGTTATGTATTTAAATAAAAAAATGAGTTCTTCTGTCTCTGCCATGGCCATTTTTGTCCTGATTTTATAGCCTTCTGTATGAGGAGCAAGGGAGAGTGATGGGGCGCCTGTGTAGTTACAGATGTGTGTGTGTAGTTAATGTGGAGCGTCCTCTGTCATGATGATCAACTTAATATTTTGTCATGATGCAATCTTATTTTCGGATCTTGTGTAGTGAGTAACGTTATGTTGGCAGTTTAAGAGCAGATAGTTGGAAGTTCTCTATGTGTGAGATGCATTTGGGCTGTTTGAATGTAAATATTTGTGCAATCTGATGCTGAACTACGCTTTTACCATTGTTGATGTATTTTACCATTGTTGTCATTGTCAACAGTTCAGCAGAAGTGGCGATATGGTTACTGGAAACACTTGAGCGTTTAGTTTGATCGATACATACCGGGGTGCCTCAGTCTTGGTAAGGTCACATATAGATGTGACCAGATTCCAACCAATCTGGCAAAGGGAAATAAGTTATTTATGTTTCAACTGATAGCAGCATGTACCGCATGGTTACCTGGACTTTGTTTGCAAGCAAAGCTACATGATCAAAAAATGTTACTGTACTGCCCACTACAGTACTTCAGAACTACACCACTGATGATTTCCTAATCCTGAAAGTTCAAAATCAGTGTATTTCCTTCTGTGATTTTTAAGGTTAAATAACATTTAACTCGAACACTAACAGGATTAGTAGGTACTGTGCTGTGCTTAGTCTTGGAATAGGACCATTTTTGTTGGCCTTGTTCTTGAGTCTCACTCGTGGAGAGGTCAGCTGGGCAGTAATATTGTATTGCATATTGCTTTGTTTCATTTAACAAATTTCTGTTGTTCACATTAAGGTTTTCAAGCAAATTGTAAAATTAGTCATGTATGGTTTTGTTTAAGACACATGAACGGTATTTGTTTCATGTAATGCATAGCATGGAACACAGTTAATTGCATTGAACATTTTGATTATTATATTTCACTGATCACCTCCCCCAAGGAGGTTATGTTTCGGTGCCGTTTGTCTGTCAAACATCACTGTAGAAACAAATGCAGCAGATATGTAAGAAATAAGCAATCAGGGGTGTGATATTTCCAAGTTTTCCAACCTGAAAATGTGACCCATGTGAAAATACAGATCCGTTAAAAAAAATGTTTTATGGTCGCACTAGCTTCTCAGCTCCTACACACACACACACACACACACACACACACACACACACACACACACACACACAGCGAACAGCAGAGCAGAGAGGCTGCGGTGGAGACAGTGAACCAGGTGAAGAGAAGGTAACGTTTTAAGTTCAACGTTCAAGTTGACGACAGCTCGCGTAAAAATTAGAAAAGCGATATTTCCACCTGCTTTATCCACAGTGATTGTTGTTACAACCAAAGCGCACTTGTTTTACATACTGTAATTCTAATAGTCCAGAAATATATCCAGACATATATAGTGGTTGCACTTGCAGATTTCCATATCATAGAAGACTGGTCTTTTGTCCTTGGCGGAGGTCTGCGCTCTCTGAGTGCCCTTCTATTTTTAAATGTAATTTTGCATCCAATATAAAGTGTGTTGATTTATGCGTATCAAAAGGCTCAATAAATATTTTCATTTTTTTGTAATCAAGGTTCTTCAGTTGTCTTTTTGTTTCTCCCCGAGTCTGTTTGGGAGCCCCTTGTCCTCACCATATTTCACATATGAAGGGCTTCTAATGGCATAAAAAGCTAAAGGAAAGAAGTGCTCTCTGTTTTAGGGTCAGGTCTGGATGCGTCTTGAGTAGATACATCAGGGTGGCTTGTCGTACCCCACAAAGCTCCCCTCGCATGACTGGCAAATAAAAGCAGTGCATGCATTTGGGAGTTAAGTATAATGCAGGGCAGAGTCATTGCTAATTTGTTTTGAGCGTAAACCCTTCCATTACCGTCTCCTCTAATTAGCTGCTGAGCAAAAGGAAGAGTTTTCTGACCTCGTTCAATCAAAAACAGCCTTTAATTGGCTTAAACCTAACCGTCTTAACTTTCTGTCTATTGTGCTCCTTGACACTGAATTGCTTTACTGCAAGTTAGATGCTTCTCTACAACTCAGAAATGAGGAAGCAAGCTGGTATTTCAGCCCACTTGTGGATGTGTTGGTAGTCATTAGCCGTTAGTCTGGATTGATGTGAATGATTTATGATGAGCAGTGGCACTAAGGGCTCTAACAGATTTAAGATTTGACAAGGAGGTTGCAGGGTGGATACTTTCATCTCCCAACAGCTAACAGAAACTCTTGTCCCATTCTGGTTGAGGCAGTGCAGTCACAGTTCCAGGCCATTGCTGTAGTGCACTTGTCAGGCTTAAGTGGTTTGATTTTTGTGTCAGACTAAGTGCCTTACTTAAGTCTTTCACATTACAGAGGTTGCAAACGAATTTTTTTTATTTTTTTTTGTTTTGTTTTTTTTGCCTCATCATGCGTCTCATGCATCGGTCAGTGGAAGCTTTGGGCAGTAAAATTTCAGCCTTCAAATAGAAGGTTTCTCAAATTAAGTTATTATTAAAGTAATATGAACAGTATGAATAGTTGATATTCCTCCCTGGTAGAAACTGCAACACTGAATGGTTCATCTAGGCTTTTAATGAGGGCTGGATCTAATTTTTGCCCCTGACCTTGGGTTTTGAGCATTTTTTTCCCCCCTCAAACTCAGCTTGTGTTTTGTTTCTCTTGCCTAATAAAAGACTTATTACTTTGTAGGGATGCTAACATCTTTCCATTCGAAGCCATTTTGCAGATGTGTTACATTATGTTACATTAATTTGGCAGACTAAGCGACCTACATTTATTTTTTGCATGTACTGTACATACATTGAGAACAAGGAGGGATTCAGTGGCAGATTTGGGGTTCAGGGTCTTGGACAGGAGGAAAAACCAGATTCTCATTTTAATGAAGTGTTTCTTATGGATAACCGCTCACTAATGCAGTGTGCTCAGATTCCATTATACCAATGAAACTGATATCAGTTGCATATTATGTACACTTCATGGACAGTTCATATGGCAATATGAAAATGGGTTTTATCAAGAAGTCTGCATTAGCGAAATCTGTTGCTACACAGACTGTTTAAGCTGCTTTCACTTCACAACTTTTAAACCATCATCCTCAAATCATATGCAGCTTGAGCCAGAGCAAGCCAATGCGACAATGATGCCCTTAAAACATATAATGTCGCATCACTACAGCCTCCCTGCACCCAAAAAGAAAAGTACAAATGGGTCCATTTGGCACCCTCCCAGACAGTCCTGGCCCAAACACTGCTTATGATGTCTTTGTTAAGTGATTTTAAATGTCACTTTAGATGGGGTCTTAGCCATGGAGGACCACTGATCACTTGTTGAGTATTTAAGTTTAAGTATTTATGCCATTGGTTTTGGCTCTAGTTGCTCCCATTTGTCTTTGGGTATGTTTTATAAAAAGTACTTTTACATTACGAGCAATTGTTTAGCACTATACTCCATTTATTAGGAAGAATTTCTGAGACTGCATACTACAGACTGATTATGGAGCCAAACAACAAACAGAGGCTTCCAGTAGAGGATTAGTGAGTGGAACGTTTGGTGCCAAGTGATGCATGGCTCAGGGATTTACTCCTAATTACTGCTACACTTTTACTGTTAGATTATCACAGTTGAATGTGTCTATTAATGTGTCTACAGATGGACACATGAAGTTGGCTGTCAGTCACAGATAGTCGACAGATCCCATTGATTGAGTGATTTTTTTGCTTTTTTGTTCTCTCATTGATAAAGATGCTGCTTAAACAAGAACAGGAAAGACAGAAATTCTTCAGAAGTCATTGGAAACAGTTAGCCACCATGCTCTACTCTTTTGAATAAAGGTAACTGATTAACTAGGTAGCCAGAGAGTTGAATTGACATTCAAGTAAAGTGCCAATTATGTATGTCCTGCCTTGGGACTTGGGACCATTTTGAGTCGGTCACGATATTAGTTTTAGTTTTGTGTTGCTTGTCTGCTGATGTTGAGGTGCTGAGATGTTAACTATACTATGATGTATCTGGGAAGTTTGTAAAGCCTTCATTAATTACTGTCCTTCCATCTCTCACCATTAACTTTTCCCGTCCAATACATTCTC